>NC_133671.1:19647632-19745884 GCF_048934315.1 Petromyzon marinus
GGGGCGGTGGGGGTGGCGTTATTGGAGCAGTCCACTCGGGTTATTTCACGTTGGTGAATCCAGGGCAGCATAGAATACAGTACAACTCTCACATTTCGCCTCCTGCAATGATCGTCAGTGACGTGGCTCTGGCAGCATGGCACTTCGGGCTCGTTCGCGCACGCCGCTCGCCCATCCGGGGACACCGCCCAGCCCCAAGGGCTGCTTAGCTGCGATTGGCACGGTTCGCTTCGTACGGGGCGAAAGAAGTGCAACGTAGGTGCATCGCTGCCGAGAGCTGATGGATGTCGTGCGCATTCTGAGTGGTTTGGCCGTAGGCCACTCCGCGTATAAGGCGTCTCCGACGTGCAGTGCGGAGCACGCGTTAAAGTGCTCCTGTGTGTGTGTTGTTATTGGCCACACGTTGGTAGCCACACATCGATGGAAGGTTCTAACATTCACCGCCGAAAGGGCGGCTCCGTGGTGATGTGGGGGGTGGGGGGGGAATCAATATCGCGGATCGTACTGGGGCCGTCCATAAATGTCGTCACGCACCTGGGGGGGGGGGGGGCGGAAATTTGTGACGAGGGGGGGGGGTGAGAAATGTGACGTCACATCAAAATGCGCAACTTTAAATAAATATAGACAACACGTTCTACTTAATTAAATAGACTTTTTGATAAATGTTTTCTCCTGTAACATCAGAGTGCAGCGCCACATTAAATACGCACTACGGTGACAATAGTTTAAAGCGATTTGAAGCATGTTTTATTTTGGGTTGGGGGGGGGGGCAGAGCTTTGTGACATCATATTTGAGGAGGTGGGTGGGGTCTGACTTTTTGTGACGCCGTGTGACGGCCCCACTGCCTACGATGTGACTCGTATCTACGGTGCCAATTTGTTGTTGCGGATAACCTGCGAGAAAAAAGAGACGATGTTTGCCACATGGCTAAATCTACGGTGGGGGGGGGGGGGGAGCGGATAATAGAATACCGTTCCGCAAAGATGCGTTTAAAAAGTAACGGATAATAGGAAGAAGAGGGCACCCGGATGAGGGGTTTTTGTGTTGTTGCTGCGGATATCCGGGGTTGCAGATAAGAGGAGTTGTGTAGTGGAACGAATGAAAACATGTAAACAATAGCCACACAACACGAAGGTTCAAATCGTTCTCCTGGTAAGAAGACTGCGTCTTGAAGGAGGCGTCGGATGACGGCCTCTTTCAAGACGATGTCCGGGGGGGGGGGGGGGGGGACTACTTCTCAAGTCACTGCGGCGGGCCGCCCCCCTCTATCCGCCACGGTGGTGGGGGGGGGGCAGTGCCGGATTATGCTCGTGCGGGGCATGTAGCATACCTACCGTGACGTCATTCTACATCGACCAGCCCCCCTCATTAATATTCATGAGCATGTGACGTCATCCTAATGGACCCCCCCCACCCTTCATTCATAATCATGAGCGGGTAACGTCACTCAACATTGAATAGCCCCCCTCATCAATTTTCATGAACAGTTGACGTCCTCCAAATGGACACCCCCCCCCCCCCCCCCCGGTATTATTACCTCCAATAATGCGCCATGAATGCCTGTGTGCATCGCTCGTGACGTCACTCCACGCCCACCAGCCCCCTTAATTAATAACCATGAGCAGGTGACGTCACTCCACATCGAACAGCCCCCCTCGTTAATAATCATAAGGTGACGTCCTTCAAATGGACACCCCTCCATAATTATTAGCGGCTGACGTCACTCCACATGGGGTGGCGAGGCGCCTCCTCCCCCCTCCTCGGCGTCAACTCAACCCTCACTACAAAGGCAGAACCCTCACGTCACGTGATCTCCGTAACGCTGTTGAGACATCAAAGTAAGAAGGACGTCGTGATGAACAAGGGATAATAACCTTAAAATGAAATAGGTCTGTGTCACCGCGCCCTTACAAATTGCACACGCACTGATGCAGTGAATATCACGTCGTGGTCTGTGCTTTTCGCTTGCAAGTTTCAGATTTATTGCAATACACCCGTCCTTGGATGAATAAAAGGCGAGTATGTTGACCCAGGGCCGGCCACGTGACCCAGGGCCGGCTGGGGCCGAGCGACGCCACCGCAAGGGTTTGATGGTGATGCTGATGACATTCCGTGTCAACCCGTACGGTTTACTCCGTATTCCTGCTTCGGGGAAATTTAGTTTTCAGGTCAACACCGCGTACAGACGTTTCAATACGGGCAAAAAAACATTTCTCTGTTGGTGTTTCTCCCTTGTGATGGGACTTCGTAGGATGAACGTTGCGATTTATAAGGGCACGGGGTGACCAATAAGAATATGACGTCATAATGTTATGACGACGTCCACGATGACGAGGTTGAGATTGATTGCGCCGTGTTAATGCCAGTGTGGGTTTTGTTTAACTTCACACTTTGCTGCTCGACGAAACGGGTGGCTCCAAGCTGTCCGTACCAGCTGAATGGCTATGGCGAAAGAGGAAGGCAATTCTGGATTACTGAAACGCCTCCATGTGGAGCAATGAAATCAACTTTCGCGTGCCGATGCTGAATGGGATTGCTCCATCGCCGCTCTGCGATCGAGGTCGAGACAGCCTGGGGGAAGCCTTTCGACCAGCGGTGGATTGATCACTGCTAATTGATTGTTGATAATGACGACGAAGATGAGCAGAATATACAGTCCTGGAGAGAAGGTCTCACAACGCCTCCATGCTGGCCCCGGCAAGTGAAGGACTTGGTTAATAGGAATGGATGATGGTCAAGTGCAGTGGATCCGTTTTTCAATAACCCGTCCTAAGAAGATCGATAAGGCAGAGGGCTGGGCTTCTTTTGATCTCCACTTTGATCCCCCCCTCCCCCCTCTCCCCCCTCTTCCCCTCTTCCCCATTGCCTCTCGTCTCCTGGCCAGCGGAGCGTGATTAGGGTGATTAAAGTGTCAGGATAATTTATCCGGATGCGTGACTCGAGGTGGCCTTGATGGCGTCACAGTACCTGCAGCGTTACATGTACGCCTTTATACCTAAACCACGCGCACAGAGCCCTTATAGAGATGTGAGATGCGCATTGCATTTCTATTATATCCGAATTTAATGAGAAAAAAATATCAAATCAAATTCGCGCAGGTTTGGGAATCCAAATTGAAAATTAGGAGACTGCAAGCAGTGGTACAAAAGAGAAACACCTGATGATGATTGCTTGTGTTGCAGTGGAAACGTCGTGAGAATGTTATTGTTTATATTTTTATTATTTTATTGTTTCCCTTCTACGTGACTTTACCGAAAGAACCAAGAATATGATTTTTATTTCACTAGGTAAGGCTCCAACTGAGCTATGTAGCTCTTTTTCAGAAGCGACACGGCTATCACAAATTATCGCTCATCGGGTGGGAAATTATAGCAGCCATATACTCCAAACACGTGATATTGATTCTGAATTTGGAGGGAAAAACCAGAGTACCCGGAGAAAAATCCACGGGACCACGGGGAGAGAGAGAAAGCATGCGAACTTCAAATATACAGCAGCAGGCGTCAGGGTCGGGATCGAAACCACGACCTCCTGTGTACCAGGCGAGGTATTTGACATCTCGTCACCGCGGAACGCAGTAAATTCTGCATTATCACCATTAACATCGCCTTACAGAGAACGCGCGATCTCGACAGAGCTCAGAAGCGAACCTGTTTGTCCAATTAGCGAGGCTTTCACGTCGCGCGATGCAACGGATTGAGAACCGCTGGGTTCAAATTCTCTCACCTCTGGAAATTGTCCACACGGGGGCGCCTTTAGCGCGTGTGTGGCGTCCACGTCAAGTTCAAAACGTCACACGAATAATAATGCGTGCCTGTTACCCAGGGGGGGGGGGGGGGACCTTATTGAATCTCAATCCTCATTTGTCGGGAGGTTGCTGCAACATTGGGACGTTTGGCCAATAAATTGAACGAGAGTTTGGTCTCCACGTGGGAGGACACTGGACCCATCTTGAATCATAATCGTCCACGATCCGTCCGCTGCTGGATGAAGGCCTCCCGCCAAAGTTGTCGCCATCTCTCTCGCTTTCGTGTGGTAGGCAACTGGAGTACCCCAGAGAAGACCCTCCGTGCATGCCAGAGGCGGTGGGGGCGTGTGACCAGGGCCGTCCCTAAGGACAGTGCCGGATTCTCCTGGCAGCAAAAGTAGCTGCACGTGCTACGGGCCCCGCACTCTCAAGGGCCCCGCGCTAAACGCTTTCAAGCTATCAATTTCCGGTTTAGTGATTCTGCACTTGCTCTATTACTATAGTACTATACCGCCTTCAATTTTTTATGAACGGCTGGGTGTTTTCGGTTAGTGATTTGTCGTATTATCTGGCTGTATAGCGAAAGAAAAAATACAATTACTTTACTATGCGAGTGAAAAATTTGTGTTTTAATATTTACGTGTTCTTTTTTATTTAGGGCCCCTTTATAACATGTGCTACAGGCCCCGCACGAGCTTAATCCGCACTAACAGGGGGGGGGGGGGCGGACGGGGTTCTGGGTAAATCGTCCCCCAAACTAAACCATAAGTATTACATCACACACCGTGACGTCGAAGCGCCCCCCCCCACAGCACGGCGCCCGGGGCGGTCACGACAAATTTGCCTTAGCCGAGGTTATGGCTCTGGATGGTTGAGTGGAGAGTACGGCACTGGAGGGGAGTCGAACCCCGCTCAGTGCAGTACAGCAACGTGGTGCAAAGAGCAGATGCGCCCGGAGGATCGCGAAAATAATTATTCGCCTTTTTTCAAATTTTGTTTGTGGAATGAAAACCGCTCTGGTCTTACGTCATTGTGTGTTTAGTCATCTGTGCCCAATGCTCATATAAAGGAGTGACTGATGACCCTACCGCGTGGGCTTCCACGGTAGTGCCGTAGCACCCATGTCCGACGTTTCGCTCCCCGTGGTGGGAGCCTCTACAGGACCTGACGGAACAACACGTAAAGAAGGGATGACGTTGGGGCCACCCTGTATTTTTCGCCATAAAAAAACATAAGAATCCAAAAATCTCTCGTTCTCAGCTCGGGAGTGGCCAACGGCGCTTTGTCTTGGAGGTTGAGATGTCCCAGGCCTCCGTCAGATGTTTCCTTATCTTTCGCCGGGGATATGGGGATGCCTTGGGAACCTGGCGCTGAGAGGCAGAGGAGAGGAGGAAGAGCGATGGTGGGCTGAGGGAATGTGTGTGGGCGTGTGGCAAGGAACAAAGCGGAGCTGTGCGTGCGAAACCCCTTTAGTTTGACCACACACAGGAGTTTCGTGTCCTGTCGATCAACCCTGTCGCACGCACGTGTGACGCTCAACCCCGTCACACTGCACTCCGTATGTATGTTGAACTTCTTTCGCACCATACGTAGGCAACCGTGCTAATAAGGGGAGGGGGGGGGGGTGGCGGGGTCAGGACAACAAACTAAAACACAAACAGGAGTTCTAAAAAAAAAAGAGTTTTCAATTTCGATTTGAAAGTTCAGATAGTTCGTCACCGATGTTGGTGGCCGTGTGGGGGAATCGAACTCGGGTGGCTGAGTTCGATTAGCATGGTTGGCTACGTATGGTGCGAATGAAGTTCAACATACATACAAACGAAGTGCAGTGCGCTAACCCCTATGCCACCACTCCACACACACAAATATCCCCCGTGTAAACTTAACAGACTGTTGGGGCAAGTGCTGTTAGCGAGTAGCACCGATGAAGGCCGGCACGGCACACGAGGGGGTGGGTGGCCAACACCACGTCCGGCCGCCTTTGTCTCCCCCCAGTGGGTGATGTTTACACGCCACACCAGGTTATTTATTTGAGGCTGAGTCGACCGTGGGGGAGGCCCAGCACCGGTTGAGATAATCGTCACTGGCGTTGGCTGTGAGCAGGGAATCGAACTTGGGTCCGCCAGGTTCGTAGAGCAGCCCGCTAACGGTTGTGCCACCGCTCCCCACACAGAGACACGTACATAGGTCATGGTCACAGCCACCAATTGTAGCAACAGCAACGAGACACAACCATTTTCTCAAACAAAACCAACGGGGTGTCCTCTATTTTACAGCACAGCATTTTCAAATCTCGTCGTGGTTATTTCACGCGTTCGTGTTGTTGTTGTTGTAACAAATATCGTGGATATAGTTACGACAACAACAAACAGTGACGACCGCCGGGGTTGGAGAAGATAATGGTGGTGGTGGGAGGGCGCTTTTACATCCACGCACGGCGCTTGCTCACTGCTTGATCAGAGACAGCAGTGGCAAGACAAGGAGGTGTGGGGTGGGATTAAGCGGTTGTCATTGGAGGTGGGGAGGGGGGCTAAGTATAAGCAAACTGAGCAACGTCTTGAATCCATAAATACAATAGTTCATGAGGTCTCCCATATATTATGGGCGCACACGGTGGAGAGATGTTATCTCCCTCGCCTGGTATGCAGGAGGTCGTGGCTTCGATCCCGACCCTGACGCCTGCTGCTGTATATTTGAAGTTCGCATGCTTTCTCT
The DNA here is from genome assembly GCF_048934315.1 of Petromyzon marinus. NCBI lineage: Eukaryota > Metazoa > Chordata > Hyperoartia > Petromyzontiformes > Petromyzontidae > Petromyzon > Petromyzon marinus. The sequence goes on from NC_133671.1 coordinate 19,654,097, forward strand.
CTCTCCCCGTGATCCCGTGGATTTTTCTCCGGGTTCTCTGGTTTTTCCCTCCACATTTAGAAACACGCGTTTAAATTATTTGGCTGCTACTACAAATTTCCACGTGACGATAAGCCACTTCGTTTAGCTATAATTTGTGGCCAGGTCGTTTCTGAAAAAGAGCTACATAGCTCAGTGCGCCATATTTGGTAAAGTAAAACATAGTTTCGTTTACCTTAACCATAGTGGGTTTTTTTTGGCTCAGCCATGTGCAGGGGCGGCCCTAGACTAGCTGCCAGCAACTGGCAGAGCCATAGGCCAACCATGCAATCCGAGTCCCCTCCTCAAAACACCAAGGGCAGATCTAGGCTGAGGTTTTTGATAAATTTGGAAACATTTTGCCCCTATTTTCCGTTCAACGTGTTTTAAGCGTATTTATTTTTAAACAGAGATACAATTATTCGGTTTGCTCATCCATCCGTCTGTCCAACCAATGTTTCTGAGATCAGATAATATAGAGACACGACATTTTCAGCATAGATTTGCACACGACAGCTCGGCAATATTTCAGTCCGATTTATGGTATTTACTTTTGCAGTAAATACAATATTTACCGTGAATAAATTCTCAGAAATGTTGAGAAATTAACCATGATTCTTATTTCCTCTGTACGTGCACGGGAATTGAAATAATGACACCCAAAAACTACCACCACGTGGACCAACCCAAAAAGACCCACCACGCGGACTAACTAAAAAAAACGCCACGTGGGCCAACCCAAAAACTAACACCACGTGGGCCAACCCAAAAACTAGTATTGATCATTATAGTGCCTACGAAAACATACATTCTAAAGGGAAAAAAACGGTGTGCGAAATTCAATTAAAATCTTAACAAACATTAAAAAGCCCCAGTTAATGAATCTTTCTCATCCCGGTCATGCCTGTATCTCTCTTTCATGTAACTTCTTCTCCTATCATTCTCCTTTCACTTACACCTCTCTCATCTGTACAATCTCAATTCTCTAGACATCTCTGTATCTTGTCATCTCCCTTGCCTAAATAGAAAGCCCCCCCCCCCACCGACAAAATAAAACATCATTACTACTTCGGCTCCCCAGTGCTTCTGTTTTCAAAAACTTCACTAATTGATTCCTCCGACCCAGGTTGAGGACTCTGTTTATCAGACTCGTGGCGGTGGAGGGGGAGCGAGGGTTGGAGGGAGGGGGGCGAGGGGTGGGGGCGAGGGGTGGGGGGAGGGGGCGAGGGGGGGCGAGGGATGGTGGGGGGGGGATTCGGTCCTGGGTTGGCCACGGGCAATAATTGAAAATAAATGAATACAGGGTTTAAAAAAAAAACATTGAAAATCAATAATTATAAAACTAATTATTACATGACTCATTTGGTGGTGCTGCATTTTATATATACATTCAGATTTTTTTCGTGCTTTTAAGGCCGCAGTGTTATTAACGAATGTTTCGATTTTTTGGGAGGGGGGGCGAAATATAACATGCAATCATGATAACATTTATATTTTGATTTAAAGCTTTCGTGACTGCAGGGATTCATATTCTTGGTTCTTTCGGTAAAGTCACGTAGAAGGGAAACAACATAATAAAAATATAAAACCAATAAAATTCTCACGACGTTTAGACTGCAACACAAGCAATCATCATCAGGTGTGAAAACCACAGCAGTAAAATTTAAAAAAGTGGCGTTTTTTTAACGTTAGCACCACGGAGAGCGATTTGGCAGTTATTCAGTTGGACGAGTCCATCTATGTTCGGAAAAGAGGAGGGGGGAGACGAAAATAATGGATGCGGTCTGAAAGCCACCGTAAGCGTGAACAATCAATTAAGACCCGAAATGGTTTATCAAATCCTTACAATGATTGCTAAGCCAGAATCCATCTCGGTTGAAATTGTCTCTGTGCTTGTATATGTGGATAGCCTCATGAACGAATCTCGCATGGTAGCCAGATGGCTTGCAAAGAACCTCTGTCTTGGAGAAGTCAATGTCATGTGAGCCTACTGAATTATAACAGTGATTTGCCACGGCTGAGGTGTTGGTCCTACCGTGTTTTAGGTCTGCTTTGTGTTAACGAATGCGGTCCGAGACATGTCGTTTGGTTTCTCCAATGTAACTACTACCACAGAGGCAACTTAGTTTGTAGACGCCAGGGTACTGAATAAGGGAACTACATCAAAACCAAACAGTTATCGTTGAAACCCTCTGCTGCCAGGCCACCAAAATTATACGGCTTACCAAAAAAACAAAGTAGATACACCCCTTCGTCCCATCGTCTCTACTGTCAACTCCCCCACCTACAAACTGGCTCGTTTTCTGTCTGAAATCCTGCGGGCTTTCACTGAAAAAACCACCTCTGCGGTACAAAATACTACTCACCTGGTATCGACAATCACGGGTATTTCCCTGTCCCCAGACGACCTGCTTGTCAGTTTTGATGTAGTTTCATTATTCACCAAAGTTCCTGTACCTGACACCATCGCAATCATTGAAGACTTGGTTCATCAAGGACTAAACACTGAGGTACCCCCCCTGGTGAGACACTGCTTAACCAATACATACTTCACTTGGAATGGAACTTTCTACAAACAAATTGAGGGCACCCCAATGGGCTCCCCCCTATCTCCGGTTGTAGCCAACATTTTCATGGAGAAATTTGAGACTGACGCCATCCAAACTGCCACTCTGCGCCCAACCTAATGGAAGAGGTACGTGGATGACACTTTTGTCATCTGGCCACATGGCCGGCCTGCTCTAGACCAATTCCTCGATCACATCAATTCCATACACCCAGCCATCACATATACCATGGAAGTCGAAAAAGATGGCAAGCTACCTTTTTTGGATGTCCTAATAAAAAAGAGACCTGATGGTTCAATGAGCCACTCTGTCTACAGGAAAGCTACCCATACGGATGCTTACCTGAAACCGGATTCCCACCACCATCCATCCCATAAGAATTCCCTCATCAAGACTCTGCTCCATAGAGCCCAATGCATATCCGACCAGGAACACATAGCCAGTGAACTCAAGCACGTACACCAAGCTCTTAAGGCTAATGGTTACTCCGACTACACAATCCACAAAGCTATCACTCCAACCATGAAGAAGGACCCTCTTGAGGAGCCTTTCAAAACCATCACTTTACCCTACATTGCGGGGATCACAAAAAAGATCTCCAAAATCTTGAATAAACACAAGACCCAGGTCCGATTCAACACATTACATAAAATCCGTGATCTGGTTCCGTCTGTAAAATATGTGATTCCGGACATACAGTACCCTGGCGTCTACAAACTAAGTTGCCTCTGTGGTAGTAGTTACATTGGAAAAACCAAACGACATGTCTCGGACCGCATTCGTGAACACAAAGCAGACCTGAAACACGGTAGGACCAACACCTCGGCCGTGGCAGATCATTGTTATAATTCAGTAGGTTCACATGATATTGACTTCTCCAAGACAGAGGTTCTTTGCAAGCCATCTGGCTACCATGAGAGATTCGTTCATGAGGCTATCCACATATACAAACACAGAGACAATTTCAACCGAGAAGATGGATTCTGGCTTTGATAAACCATTTCGGGTCTTAATTGAGTGTTCACGCTTACGGTGGCTTTCAGACCGCATCCATTATTTTTCGTCTCCCCCCCTCCTCTTTTCCAAACATAGATGGACTCGTCCAACTGAATAACTGCCACATCGCTCTCTGTGGTGCTAACGTTAAAAACAAGCCGCCACTTTTTTCAAATTTTCTTGCTGTGGTTTTCACACCTGATGATGATTGCTTGTGTTGCAGACTAAACGTCGTGAGACTTTTATTGTTTTTTATTTTATTGTTTCCTTTCTACGTGACTTTACCGAAAGAACCAAGAATATGAATCACTGCAGTCACGAAAGCTTTAAATAAAAATTTAACATTTATATTATTTAAGATTACATTATATTATCACCAAGCGCCGGGGCTTGGATTCGATACCCCGCAGACGCGCAACCCCCTCATCACCCGCCAACTCCCCAACCACGCGGGCCCGAGCGACCAGCCCCGCCCCCCCCGCCCCCCCCGCCCCGCAAGTTGCGACCAATGGGCGGCCAAAGATCGCGACCGACCCCACGGTCCAATCGGGAAGGGCCTTCAGTTCCTCGCGCGGGCGAACCGCGCTCTGTGGCCCCCCATATCGACTAGGAAATCTAATCGCGTTGTCGAGCACGGGGGGGAAAAACATTTTTAGTGCGGTTTTTTTTTGTTCCCGCCGGTGTGGTGGTGGTGAGAGACCCTCGCGGGAAGGGACCCCCCTCACCCACCCGCCCGCCCGCCTGCCTCCGCCGCTCAAGGCAAAGGCGATGGCAACGATGGGCAGCGTCAAGGACGAGCTGTTGGTGTTCGGTTACGCGTGCAAAGTGTTTCGCGACGACGAGAGAGCGCGCTCGCTCGATAGAGGAGTCCACCTCATTCCGTGGATGGGCGACGAGTCCATCCGGATGGATAGGTCTGTCAACCCCCCCTCACCCCTTCTCCTTTCCTGCCCTCTTGAACGAGCGAACGAACATTTCACACGCACACACAAAACCGGCCACTCGCAAACAAAACTGCCGATAAATCGCGACTCGCATCGCGGACTTTCTCTCTTCGCTGCTACGGTTGTAAATGTTTTTTTTTATACGCCAAGTTCGTTGCTGCTGCTGATGATGTTTTTAGTTTCGCATTTCGGGCCTACCCACGTCTCCCGTAAATGTGTCGCGACCACCGATCTTGCCTGGTTCCCCCTGCCCGTAGATCCGCGCCTCGCGCCCCGCAGGGATGGCTCAGGCAAGACCGTAGGCTCGTGCTCCGGTGCCGACAATTGTTTTCGTGAGGGGAAATCCGTGGGAAAGTTGGGGTTTTTTTAAATTTAAACCTTTGTTGCAAAGTAAAACGCGGCTGCTGCTAAAAAACAACAACACAAATATATCTTGATGTTGTAGATACCTGCCTGAGATTGTGTGTCTGGTAATGCGTGAGGTAATAGCACTTAAAATCGCGGCAGTCCCCACGTTGCCCCCTCCGATATAAACCGAAGTCTTATTTTTACCCATTCTCCTAATATCTCACGTAAACCGAAGTCTTTTATTACCAATTCTATTCGTTAATCCACTGCTGGATGACCGAAGAAGGCCTTCCGCGGTCGTTTGGACCTCGCTGGTCAGGTGCGGGGTGGTGAATTTTGAGTGGCCCCTGAACCGGTTCGGCTCTTCGCTCGCCACTGATGTTAGCCGCGCACGGGAATCTTAACACCTCGCCAGAGGGTGGACGATGCGATTCCATAAAAGCATTGTGCCAACCACGCCACATCTCCCCCCCAGCCCGCCATGCATTGTAAAAGTCCTTTTCCCTAGAATATTTTAACAAGCCCCAAGACACACAACTCGCGGTGTAGGTAGCTACAAGATAAAATAGATGTTTGTAAAAAAAACCCAACAACAACAAGAAATTCGCTTGCGTCTTTAATGACAACAACAACAAAAAACTAAGATAAGGTAAATATAATCGGATGGGTACAAAGTTTCTGTAACTTTCTCGACTTACAATGTGTTTGAGTTTTGGTTTAACGCAGGTGGTCGAGCCATTGCAGTGATTGTGTGACAGGTTCACTGGTCAAACGAGAGGTAACGGTAAGAAACATCTAAACATGGCATAACAATATATCTCTACAAACTACAGTATGTATTACAGCATATATATATACCATGATGAAACACTGCCCAGATTATATCGTTGTTTGCATTATTGCCATCAGTTAATTGCAATAGCTAACCGAGCTAGCATTGTATGACTACATGTTGGTTACAACAGCATTTTAATGGTTTTTTCCACGTACTAAAAACACTGCTGTACATACGATGTTGATATGCTTTTCATGTTAGTAGCGAGAGTTAAATTTTATGGTGGCTTCGTAATGTTATAATTACCTAGACGTGACACGATGTGTTAGCCCGAGATGTCTTAATAAGCGTCGGTGTTTTTCATTTAGCGTTGGAGTGATGCACAAGTTGGTACGATTTCCAGTGGCAGAGCTGCCCACTGCAGTAGCAATTTTCCCCGTTTGTCGTTTTCTCTCCGGTTTTCCTGGCGCGGTTCGAGGTGCCGCAGGGAGTGGGTGGGGGGGTAAGTATCCACGTGAACCGGACCGACCGGTCCCTGAGGCCCCCCTAGCACTGCTAACTTTCTCTCCCCTGGCCCCCCCCCTCCCGATCCCCGCCTCTGCCGCCGGCAGGTACGACGGGAGGGGTCACCTGCACGACCTCTCCGAGTACGACGCGGAGTACACGTGGAACCGCAGCTACGACCTCTCGGAGGAGGAGGCTCGCATCGAGGCGCTGTGCGATGTCGAGCGCTACCTGGCGCTGACCACCAACCTGCTGGACGAGGAGGCGCGGCATGGTGTGACCCGCACCCCCCCCTGCCACCTACCCCACTTACCCACACAACCGCCGCTTGGTGTGGTCATTAGATGCCCACTAAATTATATCCATAGACCACCTTGGCTTAAAGTTCTACGGGTTGTCGTTGACTCGTCTTAAGATAAACTAGATTGAAAACTCATTTCTTAGATTGCAAACTAATTTCTATAGAACTGCTTTATGTGTTTAGTTTGGTGTCCTTCCCCCGGTGCCTCTGATTAGCACGGTTGGCTACGTACGGTGCAAAATAATTTAAACATACATACAAACGAAATCTTTTTACGATAAACATGATTTTTTTTTTACCAAGTAAGGCCCACTGAGCTAAGTAGATTTTTTTTAGAAGCGACCTGGCCACAAATTATATCTCAACGAGGTGGCTTATCATCACGTGGAAACATATATCAGCCAAATATTCTAAACGCATGTTGATTCTAAATGTTGAGGGAAAAACCGGAGGAGCCAAAGCAAAATTAACGTGACCACGTGCAGTTTGAATGGAGCAGAGACTTAGCTGTAGACTTCGTCTGGAGCAGATGTGGTTGTAGACTTAGTTCATCTGGAGCTCATCCGGAGTAGATGAGCGTAGACCTAGTTTGTGTTCTGGTCGTGGTCAAGATAGTATTCAGTATCACGATTCGGTTAAATAATTGATTCCTCTTCATCACATTACTATTTTGTGTCGTTTTCCCATCTCTTTCTCGCTCTTACAGTTTTATTAGGTCCCTCGGCTTAAATTTAAGAGGAGTGGATCGCCTTTTATATGCTGTATAAATCCACATGTTATTCATTTATTCTTACACGTAGTATTTGATGGCTATGTAATGAATGCGGCAAATTATGAATTGATGCATCGCGACATGCCTTAAAATTGGATGTAATTTTTGCAATGGCCATGGGATCTAGCATCAGGAAAGTAGTGACACCCCGGAGACCGACATCAACGGCATTGACTCCGATGACCTCTGTATGTTAGCGATGTTAAGTTTCGTGCGGCGAACTTAGTCAGTGGAGAGTTGATTAAGCAAAAGTTTTGGGCTCTTCTCGTTTTAGGCTTGGCTCATGAACAAGGCTGAATAAATTAAACACCTCTCTGGCCATTCCAGAGAGGGTAGTATGCAATGAAAATATTTGACATTTTAAATACCATCAGACCTGGCCACGAGTCAACGATTGGGGTGATCTGGTGGGCATAAATAACCCTGAGTTTCCCAAAACGCTGACCAACGATCTGTTAAGTGGACATTATGATCATTTTATATATTTAGAATTTCCAAATATATTATTCTAACAATATGGGCGTCGGACAAAGTCCGTTCGTAAATCTCATTGAGACGGTGAGCCCTGTCTAAGCCACGCAAGCAATTATTCGCATTATTTCTTGAAAACCTTCAATAGCCTCTTTTTTTAGCCTCTACACAAGAGGGGAGGACACTTTTCCTCCATGCTCTGCAATGAGATTGCTAGATCACAGTCAAACCGATAGAGTTCTATTAATTCTCAGAGCTATAAATTGGCAGAATAAAGGACGAAACCAGATGGATTAAAATGACGATCGCTTTTTGCGCGGTCATCGGTGACCAGACTGAGTACCGTGAACTCGCATTCGAGATCCGCGCTTAATCACCGGCAGCCGAAACCTGGCCTCGAACCGAGAACCTCGGCAGCACTAGCTTCGGCTCCTCGCCCTCGATGCAGTTTAATATTTCAAGTCCCCAAGATAACATTTAAAAATTTTAGTACCCCAAAGTTGCTGTGGTAGACCAATAAATCCTTGCCCCAGTGTTCTGCTTGCGGCATTGTAAAGGGCCGCAGCAGACCTCCGTGATATCTCATTAATGCCGTTGGTCTCGCATGGCCGCAAAGTTATTGTCTTTATTGTCGCTGTCCTCGCCGCGTTCGCGTAAAACGACGACGCTTTTGTTGACTCTCGTTCCGGTGGTAGTGCGCGCGCATGCGGTTTCTCTGTTTTTTTTGTTAAATCGCATTAAATGCCTACGCAGCGTTTACTGGTGGTGGTTTCCGCGGGCTTGCCGAGGGTCACATTCCCCTTGTGCGCGTTGGACCGTGGCAAATTTTTCCCCCCACCCACCCACCCACTCCTCGTGCGCGTTCCTTCGTTCTCGCAGAGGAGGAGTACAAACGGCTGCACCAGGAGCTGGCGGAGGACGGTGCCTACCGAGCCGTGGGCTTTTCCTACGGCGACGAGTACTATGACCCCACGCAGCCCACCGAGGAGGAGGACGCACACCCCAAACCCCAGCCGCCGCCAGCGCTCGCCGGTAACGGCGGCCAGAGAGAGACCACGTTGCCATTTTCGCTTCCTTGTCGGCCCTCTTTTATCGCCACTACCGCTGCTGCTACGGTCACGGATGCCACCGTGCTGTAATGGCCAGCGCACCCGGGCATGCGCAACAGATGCGGTTAAACGACCGGTGCAAGGATATTAATATCACTGCATCCCCCCCACCACCCACGCCACCTTGCCTCTGGCCACCCAGCAGTATAAATGAGTACACTGCGGTTAGTCGATCGGCAGGTTGCGTGTGGTGAGATGAAGTGTGGGTACGCCCACGTCTTCAAAGACGACCGGCAAGCGTGGAAGAGTAGGCAAAAGTACCATCGTGCTGTGTTCAACCACCTTGGTCAAGGACTCGGCATTTCTCTTGCTCCTGCTGTCCTCGCACTGCTCGATCTTTGAACTGCCGTTGTCTTGTTTCTCTAGTTACTGTGTACACCTGAACAACCATTTGCTCAATGCACTGCCGGATAAAGACCTCGCTACGCCATGCAGGTCATGGGCATTCTCGGAGCACACCTCGCTGCACGCCGGCCGGTGTGGGTTGATGAACGCAGGGGCCATCGGCACAAGAGCAGTACAGTACAACAATAGCTTTGCTCCACTTCACCCCCAAAGCCTCGGCGCCCTGCAGCCTGCAAAGTTGACGGCGGTCGCCACTCCAAGCGCGATCCAGGCTGCACGCTTCCTCGTCTTTTTGCGACGGCATCATTGGTGCCGTCTGTCACTGGCCCTGATTGGCGTTACGGGCTTCTGGGTCTGTGCCCAGCAACTGTTGTTTAACGAATGAGACGCCCGCGAGCTGCGTTCACGCCAGGGTGTCGCTTGGCGTCCCGGGAGGCCCTGTTGTTACGTAAAACGGCTTGGTCCGAGAAATCCTGGGGTCGTGTTTTATACGTCGCAACGCAATTGTAAGTTATTCAGCGTCTAAAAAATGCGACCTTGGCCCCCACATGCTATATAAATAGACGACCCTGCGCACCATAATTGCTTTTATTTTGAGCAGAGGGGAAGAAGGAATAGAAATTCTGCAGGCCCGTGAGGAAGGGAATGCCAGGCGACGTTATTGTCTAAAGTGCAAGCGAGGACGTGTCATTTTGGTTCGCCCTTCGAATTCTTGAAACTGAAACCTAAACTATTTTTTATTTTACCAGCTAAGGCCTACTGAGCTGTATAGCTCTTTTTCAGAAGTGACATGGCCACGAATGATAGCTCAACGAAGTGGATTATCCTATGGAAACTTATAGCAGCATACTCTAAACGCATGGTGATTTTTAATGTGGAGGGAAAATCCAGAGGACCTGGAGGAAAATCCATGCGATCACGTGGAGAACACGCAAACTCCAAATATACAGGTGTCATGGTCGGTATCGAACTCATGACCTCCTGTATACCAGGCTAGGTAGTTAATATTTTTCCACCGTGGCACCCGTCCTTCACCAACCCGCACTGATCAGCACGGTGAGGTATGGTCAAACAACCCTCATTGCTGACACTGCGTTTGGGGAGGCCTTCATCCGCTGGTGGATTGACAAAGCAGCTGTGTAAGTTATTCTCAATAAGCTGCAATTTGGTTTACGAGTGTACTTTTATCTGTTTTCTGTATGCATTACAGGCCAATTGCAGTTTATAATGCACCATCGCAGCTCCGATTCTCATTAACCTTGCATTTTCTTCCCCGCACAAATCAAAATAACCGATGACCGTACTTTTTTCAAAGAGTCTTGACATTTTCGTCGCTACGTTCTTGCGTGCGCAGCCTCAATAAAGAACGACGCTCCCTCTGTGCCGTGGCCTGTGGTGCGCCCACCGCCGTCAACAACAAGCACGCCGCTCCCTTGTAAACGCCCCGCAAGCCCATTGACTGCGGTCCCCTTCGTGATTGTGGCCGCCACGGTGGCTCGGAGATGTTAACCACCTCGCCTGGTATACAGGAGGTAGTGGGTTCGATCCCAACCCTGACGCCTGCTGTAAATTTGGAGTTTGCATGTCTCCCCATGGTCGCATCGATTTTTTTAAATCCTGGAGTCCTCCGATTATTATTTCCACATTTAGAATCAACGTGCGTTTGGAGTATTTGGCTGCTATAAAATCCGCATGGGCAATGAGCCACTTCGTTGAGCTATCATTTGTGGCCAGGTCGCTTCTGAAAAAGAGCTATACAGCTCAATGGACCTTACCTGAAATAAACAGTTTATAGATTGCCTTGACGGCATTTTATCGTATGCGATGTGTTTTTTTTCTTCTCATCTGTCGGGAATTTTGTGCCAGTTTTGCCTGCAGTCGAGAAAAATCCCGAGCCGGAGGTGAACGAAGAGCCGTTCATTGCCCCAGAAGAACTTAAATTACCCTCGGGCATGGAAGTGGTGAGTGCAAATATGTAGAATCGCTTAATGCACGCCGACCATTGTGGCCATTGATGCTTGCCGGTTACGTTATATATTCGGAGTGAAGTTAAGTGGGTCATTTTCAAATCTCTGACCTTGGGTTGGCATTTACTTTCCCCGTCATGGTGGCTGGGCCCCCTTTGCTTTGATCGCAAGTCTGGCTGGTCCCCCCAGCCCCCCCCCCCACCCCCTGTAGATTCACACTGATAAAATTGATGGGCTTCAGAGGGAGACGGTAGGGTTTGGCGGGGGAGGGGTGTGGAGGGGGGCACAGGAACGATTGGGGGTGGGGGGGGCTGCTGCACGGGGAGGAAAGTGAAAATAGATGAAAGGAAGTGGCTCCCTGGTTATCAGTGTGAGGTGACCTTTACAACGGCCGAGCGTGGCTCTCGCGGTGCCAGAACAGATTGATGGAAGCAGGGGTTAATGACGGGGTCGCTGCACATGGCGGGCCTGTGATGAGGTAATTTCCCGCGGCATTTAAAATTCCACCCCGGCCGCCCGCAGCACAGCGCAATAAAATGTTTGGGCCGAGGGCCTGGGTCGCCGCCAAGTTTGTGTGTGCCGTTTGTGTGTGCCGCCGTGACTGCTCGGTGTTAAAACTAATTTTAAACATTGGGGTGTTTGGTGGTTGTGTGGGGGGGGGTTGGAGGGCTTGCAGCAGAGAGAGAGGGGATAGTGGCGGTGGTGGTGCATGGGTGGACCTGGAAGGGGGAATCTACTTTGGAGAGATTGAAAAAAAATCGTATAGGTGTGTGTGTGGCTCGTATCAACATTTCATCTTTGAAGTGGCGGCGCTCGCTGTAAATGTAGAATCGGTTGTGGGTTTAATGCTGCTCGAGGACAGCACCTTGCCGAGCGAATAAATTGCCAGCCGTGTCCAGAAAGTGTTTATTAAAATTACACATTCGGGTGCGAAGGGAGCGTTGTTTTACATTAACATGAAACTGCATCCATTCCGTTGATTTAAACAAATTGGGTAGCTCCCGCGTGTGAAGGGAGCTTGGGCAGCCACCTGCACGTAATTGGAAATATGCTTTGAAATAATGCCCCCCGCTGGATTTCTACTGGAAAGAACTTCATTGTTATCCACTTCTCCCTTCGGTTTGCGAGATTCATCGTTGTAATCTACAACGCTTCGCTTTTAAAAGTTCCGCCTTGGGAACGTCTTTTTCTCGGTTTAAAATAAATATTAAAACAATGTTAAACAAAAAGGCGCGGCGACCCCTTGCAACTTCATGCTCACGCCACTGCTGGCACAATTTGGCACCCCCTCCCCCCACTATAGGAGAGGTCTGAAGAGCTCCTCGAGGGAGCCTTCGACCTGCTCGTCGGCCGCCGGTTAGACATCTTAGAGATACCCACGTTTCACCCCACCGCACGTGACCCGCCGATGGATCATCTGTGGGTTGAACCCTTTTATGCCGCTGGGTGGACGTTGTAGACGCTCGCCCATCGTTTAGACTTCCGCGCTGAGAGATTGAATAGAACCGGCGGCCTCTGGGTTGCAAGTTGAGTGCGCGCCAACTATTATGGCACAGCATCGTCCCCTCAAAAAAATAAATCAATCCCCCGTATTTTTTATTTATTCTGTACATATTTGCACATTCCCACCGTTACAAAGGGGAACCTATTTTGCAACAAACAACATAATTTCACGTCTCAATAAATAGCGCAAAATAAAGTTACTTTTTCTCTTGCCATAATGGCTCACACATTTACAGTTTGTGATTTATATGCGGGAGAGTTTAGCTGCTCGCCGAGACCTCTGCGGTTTGTCCCGACAGACCATGACTGTCCGCCAGCGATGCAAAAAAAGTGAAAGCGCGGGTCACCTATTTGGTGGTTTCTTTGTTGAAGCCTTCAATTGCTTCTTTTCTTTGCGGCTGCCTGAGAAATGTCCATCCTCAAAGTACAAAGCGGCGCTTTGTACTCGGGTTGTTGTAATATTCGCGGAATTCTGGCGCCCGGATCGTGGATTGCGGAGCTCCTCCTCCGCGGCCCGTAGCCGCGGTTCACGGTGGTTGATAGAGAGGTTGCGTGTTCGCCGCTGAGCGAGCGAGCGAGCAGACGGGCCGAATGGAGTCGAGCGGTCACAAAGATGGCTTTTGTGCGAAATATTAGCTCTCCACGCCACTTGCTGACTTTTTTTTTCTCTATCCTACTTTTAACTTCGCGAGGGAAAACAGTGATGCTGTGGGCGGACGTATGCAGAGGCTCCATTTACAAAGAGAGTTACGGATTTTATCTCGCGCTCTGTAATCGCTCTCTCCTGATTGAATTGACGGCATTGGCGGCCTAAAGACGGCACGGCTGCAGAGGTGACACGGGAAAATCAATATTGCTGCGGTTGTTCCCTGTGAGAAAAATGTAAAACTCGAGCGGAGAAAGGGGGAGAAAAGATGCGCATCGTTTTAAGATTTACAGTGGCCCCGTGATATAAATTGTCACTTGGTTAGAAGGGTTATGTATTCATGGGTGTAATTACAACATTTATATACATACGTGCCACATTTTAGTCGGGTAGTATTCCACTTCTTGTGATTCATTGTATTCAAGCACACTTTGTATTCATTCATTCATGTCTATTATACGCGGTATATTTGTACATTTTGGCTTTGATATTATTTGTGCTTGGTATTTTAGCACTTAAATATGTTCAGTGCTGTGGTTGTGAAAATATGTGGTGTAAGATTATGGCTTTGTTGTCATGCCCTTGTTGTGCATAATTAATTTTAAATAACTTGCTCATTATGTAGTTAAACTCGCTGTTTTTTCCTGCACATTACAAGCGTATGGAATGACTCATTCTGTTAATAGGTCTGAGCTGAGCCAGTGGTGGAAATTCCATATTCCCATAACAGGGGTATGTCTTATCCATAGGACAACCAATGTTGACTTTCACAAAGTATTACTCGTTTTACCAGCCTTCGGAATTGACTCTTCACCGGGATTTGAGAACCCATGACTTACCGATTGTGAACCACGGCGCTCTTAACCACCAAGCCACCCAGCCAGCCAGATTCATTCCACAATACTGAATTAAATAGACCATGTAATTTAGCCATGTTCACAATCGACTTTATACAAATAATAATAACAATAATTACGGACTTAATAAAATGATAATCTGGTAATGGGTGAAAGCCTTCCCTTACGTCGTGTCGATCGTGGTGGATGTTAGAACATACTTCACCGTGCTTGTCGGCGTGGGTTTGTGAAAGGGGCAACCTAGGAGGACCGGATTGGATAGCGCTCCGTTGCTGATGTCAACTGTGGCCTGGAATCCAACTCGTAGGGAATTGCGCCGGACAGAGATGTTGCAATTCACAGCGATTTGTTCCAACCACTGCGCCACCACTGCGTTAGATATACGCCACTTGACGCGCAAATCGTGTGTATGCTATGCGCCAGATTCGCTCCTCGGCAAAATGGACAAAACACAATGCCTTGGTAATTTGCCTGTCTCTTGGCAGCTGCCCCTGTCTGTAGTTGTCTCCCCTGGCTGCCTGTATTACAGTCTTCTCTCGAAGTCCAGGCTAACGACCCTCCTCTTTTTTCCCCTGCATGTTTATTGACTGAATCTTAATGCCTCTGTTCTTACATTACAGTGCCATCACCCCGTTTCCCGCTCACCCGCAACCGTTAAATGAGACCACATCACCTCGATGTTCCAATCCCTTTGCTGACTCCCAATCCAATCTCAGATCAATTTTAAGATCGCACTCGCCCCTCTTCAAGATCCTCCACGGACTTGCCCCTGCCTACCTCTCACCCTCTCATCTCACTCTACTCTCTTCCACACACTCTCCCACCTCTCTCTCTACTCCCCCCCCCACGCACTCTCCAACCTCTCCCCTCTCATCTCTCTTGCCTCCCCTCCACACACTCTTCCACCTCTCATCTCTCTCGTCTCTCCCCCACGCTCTCTCCCACCTCTCATCTCTCTCGTCTCTCCCCCACGCACTGTTACCACCTCTCATCTCTCTCTACTCCCCTCCGCACACTCTCCCACCTCTCATCTCTCTCTACTCCCCTCACGCACTCTCCCACCTCTCCTCTCTCATCTCTCTCTTTACTCCCCTCCACACACTCTTCCATCTCTCATCTCTCTCGTCTCTCCCCCACGCACTCTACCACCTCTCCCCTGTCATCTCTCTCTACTCCCCTCCACACACTCTCCCACCTCTCATCTCATCTCTACTCCCCTCCACGCACTCTCCGCTCCAGCAACCGAGGCTTTCCATGAGAGCCCCCAGTCGACCTGCGCTCGGCGGGGAGACGCCACTCATTCTCCTCGGCTGCTCCCATAGAATGGCTCAAGAATGGCTCAACACTCTCCTTGTCACCTTCACCGTTGGCTGACTGCCTCTCTCCACAAAATAAATATTCCCACAGTTTTTTTGTACAGTGTGTTGAAAAAGCGGGGGCCCACAATTTAGATTCCGTGTTATCCCCCCGTACTGTGTTCCATTGCGGCCTCTCTCCATCCCTCCCCTTCCCTCCAAAAAAAGAGCACAATTAAAATTCCTACTCTCTTCTTGGGCCTTGATGCTGTCACAGCTTCATGATGTGTTCCGTCAAAAAAAGACGTTGTGTCATAATTTAACTACGCGATGGAATTGTTGCAAAATCTTTTGCTCAAATCGTCCGAATAAGGGGAAAGCGGCCAATGCGTGCGGCAGTACTGCTTCTGTGCGTGCCGACTGTGGGCAGTGACTTGTGCCAGCCAGGTAGCTCCCTCACCCCCTTCGTTGGCGGTTCGAATCAGGCAGGCTGCCCTGGTTATTTCTGCGGGGGTATTCACCGTAAGATGTGTACTCCGTCTACTCCCCAGTGCGACGTTTAATGATCCCCATGCGCCATTCGGAATGAGTAGGCCATCGCGTGCCGGCTTGTTGGTTCCGAGCTTGGCCAATTTGAAAAAAAAAAATTGCTCGTTTGGGATTACACAGAACAATCATTGCCCCCCACCCCCGTTCTGGCAGACATTCCCATTTGCAGGCCGGATGCCAAATCGCCATGTGCCGTACAAGGACAGCTGCCACTGGGCATGAGGCGGGAGGGGAGGGGCGTGTGGGGGTGTTGGTTGTGGAGGGGTATGGGGGGGTGTCGGGGTGGTGTCCTTACGAATGCTTGAGACGGGATGCGATGCAAGGGGCCATGTAAAGCGCTCTTGCGAGGCCCCCCCCCCCCCCGGCATACAGGCGGGGTCGCTGTCGTCAACGGATCGTTGCAACAATTCCTCGTTTAATGCGGTGGTATTTCGATGCGTTCACCGCAAAGTGCCGCGTTCAGCAAAAAATGCGTCGAATGTAAAACAGTTTCCCCCGCAAAATGAAATTATGGGACGGTAAAGTTTTGTCGAGATGCGACGTACCATGGCACACACGCGGTGAGATGGTGGGACGAATTACCCGAGGGTAACGCCGCCACGTTACTGAGTCATTCTGCTTACCGTACCATTCCGCTTGGCCGTGCAGCTCAAGAAAGTAGTTTGTCGTTGACCGCTCAGAAACTGTCATACAACGGGCACTTTTCCGCATTATACCGTACCTATGTATGCTTAACTTCTTTTGCACCGTATGTAGCCAACCGTGCTAATTGCAAGTGCGAGGGAAGGATGAAAAACTAAACACAGATGCAGTCCTAAAAAAATATTTTTGAATTTAACTTTGTAGGCGTTATATCGGTGCGCGGTCCCCGTTCCCTCGTTGGATGAACCTCGTTAAAATGGAAAACGCGTCATACGAAGGCAACGCGCTAAGCGAGGACTTGCCGCACTGTTATTATTACCGTACTGTTATTATTACCGTACGTGACCATCGCACGTTGCGTCGGTCACGCCACAGCGACGACATTAACGCTTGCGACGCCCCCCCCCCCCCATCGCGGCTGCGCAGCCGGCCACGTTCAAGACGCACGCGATCGTGGAGCGCACCGCGGGCTTCGTGTGCAAGCAGGGCACGCAGTTCGAGATCATGCTGAAGACGAAGCAGGCGCGCAACTCCCAGTTCGACTTCCTGCGCTTCGACCACTACCTCAACCCCTACTACAAGCACATCCTGAAGCGCATGAAGGACGGGAAGTACACGCACATCCCCGATCCCAAGCAGCAGCAGCAGCACAAGGCGAAGGGTGAGCGGCCGGGGACGTCGCTTCGCGTTGGTGGGCGGGCGGGCGGGCGTGGACGGGCGGGCAGGCGTGTTTTGACTGCGGCGCGGGTCATCGTGTGGCACGTTTGGTCTTCGCGTCGTCGTTCGTTACGGGTGTGCAAGGCTTATCGCGATTACGCTCCGTGCAGCGCAGGCAATAGCGGTAGTTTCACAGCAGGGAGCGGTGTTGCGATGTGGTTTTGCCCATTTATAGGGAGCTTGTGAGTAATTGCCTTAACTTCCATGATAGAGGTTTTTTTGGGTTAGATCGGGTAAATATATAAATGTGTCGTTAAACCCGCCACCACCCGACACAGACAACTAGTAAGGGTTGCCACGTAAACAGAACGTGCCAATTCGTCACCAGTACAGCACACCGGTGTGTTGGAGAGCCAAGCCGCAGCATTTGCTTGCACCGTAACGCCGGCACACACGTGGCCTACATCACAGAAGCCTCGTTTTTTCAATTAACCAAAAAACCAAAAAAAATTGCTATTTCTGGCAAAATCCGAATTTTTGGGATTTGGGCCCGACCTTCATATTTCAGGATTATTCGGGAATAATCCGAAAAATGGGGTAAACACATCCCCAATACATGCGTGTATCAATCGCAGCCGTCATTCATCCGGGCTGTACGGTCTCGTTGGACGCTCCAACTCGGCGCGCGGCGCAACGAATACGCTGCTCGTTCTGCGCCGAGCGCAGGCGACAATTTCTCTCGATTACACGGGGGGGGAAGTGTGACAGCCGGGGGTGGGTGGGCTGGAATGACCTGGATTAAACAGGTCCAGGGACCGCAGCACACAGTGTCTCATTTGCAAGAGTGACCTAGGTCACCACAATGACAAGAAGCAGGGGGTGATTCAAACCACGTCAATTAGGATGTGGAGCGCATTGTTTTGCAGCAGTGGGGGTGTGAAGGCGCGTAAGATCGTGTCGCCTGTTTACGGGCGTCTCTTTCAAGTGATTGGTTTTATTGCCGACTCTTGAGGTCACGTTGGTACACGAGTCGCCTTTCTCGACACTCATAAAATAATGTTTTCAGCTTGCTGGCTGCCCGATGGTCTATGTGGTTCTTCTTTTTGTCGCGCAGTGGAATTCCACCCACCCCGCCCCCGCACTTTTTATTTTTTTTGCTTTTTATTGTCAATGTCCCTGCTTCTGATTCGTGTGTCATAGCGGGGTGATACGCACACTGACGAAACGCGTTTCTTCTCCCGGACACGTTCGTTGTACAACCATTCGTATTTAAACTAAACTTCTTTTCGGAGATAGAAAAAAACAACTAAAACTGAAAAATATTGAAAGTGAGTAATGAGAAATTTTCACATCGACCCTGCTCACTTGACAACGTCGCCCCCCCCCCCCCCCGCCCCTCCCGCCCCTCCCCCCCCCCGCTTTGCGGGAATGTTTTTCTCCCGCCAGCATCCAGAATGAACTCCGCGGACGAGGAGGAGGAGGACGATGACGACGATAACGAGGGCGGGTACCTCCACCCGAGCTTGTTCGCCTCCAAGGCGCAGTCCAACAGCCGCCTCGAGGAGCTCGTCAAGGTGAGCGGTGCCGCGGCCCGTCGAGCCGCCAGCGCGAGCGTCCGATTGGACGCGGACGTCGCCCAATCAAAACAAATGGCTCTCGCGTTGTTTGCCGTGTACCAACGCCCGGCGTTCCGATACGAGTTTGAAGCTTTGTTCACGATGACAAGCTCATAAGCATGGAACGATTCTACCCCCAAAGACAAAGATCCCCCTTATAGCCTCATTAGACTGTTGGGGAAACTGCTCTTAGCGAGCACCTATGAAGGCCTCTTTGGTACACGAACGAGCGGGTGGCCAGAACCACACCCAACCGCCTTTGCTTCCTCAGTGGCGATGTTTACTCATCGTGCCAGGTACTCATTTGAGGATGAGCCGACCTAGGGAAAGCCCAGGACCGGTTCAGATAATCGTCACTAGTGTTGGACGTGAGCGGAAATTGAGTTCGGGTCTCGGGGTTTATAGCGCAGCGCCCTAACCACACACCACTTCCACCACCACACCCTCTACTTGCCGAATTCCCACAGCAATTCTCTCTCCCCCCCCCCGCCCTCCCAGTTTAATCCCATTGTGCTCTCGGTGTCGTGGCACAAGACGTACAATCCACTTATGTCCCATGCCTACAATGGCAGTTTTGTAGAGCGGGATCGAACTTGGGTTCATGACGCCTGCATATTTGGAGTTTGCGTGTGTCTCTCTCTCTCTCCCCGTGGTGCGTGGATTTTTCTCCGGATACTCCGGTTTTTCTCTCCGCGTTTATAATTTGACGTGTGTTTTAGAGTATTTGGCTGCCATAAATTTCCACTCGATCACATGCCACTTTGTTGAGCGATCATTTGTGATGGCCAGGTCG
This sequence comes from Petromyzon marinus, assembly GCF_048934315.1. Lineage (NCBI taxonomy): Eukaryota > Metazoa > Chordata > Hyperoartia > Petromyzontiformes > Petromyzontidae > Petromyzon > Petromyzon marinus. Next base: position 19,673,772 of record NC_133671.1, read on the forward strand.
CTTCTGAAAAAGCTATACAGCTCAGTGGGCCTTACCTGGTAAATAGTTTAAATAGTAAAAAAAAATACATGAGCTGCCACCATTAAGATCTCTTCAAGTGCCCCCCCTCTTAGCACACTCGGGGGCAGCACTTTCACATCCACCCTGCCGCTAGGGGCAATGTCCTTTGTGCGACAGCCGAACCGATGTTTTACGTTTCATCGAGCCGTAACTTAGCACACTGAAAGCGGAGACCCACATTTAACGCCATGGTGGCTTTTTTGTGCAATTGTTGGCGACCGGGCTGAAACCGCCAACCCGCTGCGCTTGAGAACCCGAGTTTGCCCCCCATAGGCAACTGCCCCCGAATTCAAACCCAGGTGTTTGGCGGCGCCAGCTTCTGGCGTGCTCTGACCGTCGGCGCCACCCGGCCACCTCTCTGAGTCGATCACAAATGCACGGGAGTGACGACGCACGTTACACCGATGTCACTGGTGCAATAGCGACGCGGTGGCTAACTTCCACGTTTCTTTTCTCGTCAACGAAACTTCGCACTTGGGCGTTGGACTGCTGGGAACGCACGGGCCGGGTAGATGTGTGCGGGAAGAGAGAGGTTTATCTTTTTTGGCTTCCCTCTTCCTTGAAGCTCGCTTCCCCCCCTCGCGCTGCTTCGTTCGGGGAAGGGAAAGAAAGAGAAAAAAAATGAAGTGAAACGTGCGGGGAATTGGTTGTTTTGTTCTTCCCTTTAGCTCGTTAGATCTCAATTGCCTGCGCACAGCCTAACTGCGTGCGTAGACTTGACTTAATGAGGGGCAAAGGGAGCGCCGTCTTGGAATAAATCGAGTGCGCCTGTTCATCGCGCGGCCAACTTTGCGACGTCTCTAGACTCAATTGTGTTTGGACACTTTGCAAATTGAAATTGTAATTGTGTTCCGCGCTCTTAATGTGCGATACAGCGCGAGCAACCGACAGCGATTGCTTCGTTGTACAGTGCTACGTGGCCGCACGCGGCTCGCCTGACAAAATGCATCTCAACACTTACCTCGGCCTCCGTGTTTAGGCTATTGATTTGAACAAGTGTTGACACAGCAGATTTGGAGCGGCTAATGTTTGCATTATTAAAGCCTGGTTAGCAAATTACCACGTTCAGCTTTTTTTTTTACAGGGGTTCCACCTTCACGATTGCCATTGCGCCAAAAAAGACCGTTCTAATGATCTGAAAATTACCATTTTTATTTCCCATTCTATGCTCGCTGACGGGCAGAACCATTAAGCATCCCGTGGCACCGGTCGAGCGTTATCGGGCCAGCCAAAGCCACGCTGGGCGCCCCCCCACCTTCTCCGCTTGCACGTTTCTTAATTTGTCAGGGACAGCTTTGGCCAAACTGACACACTCTCCGCGCGATTCTTAATTACATTTTTTATTTACAAATGCGTTTCAGCCGTCGGCCGGTGCAATCCAGTTCTGTGCACATATATATGTATGTTTATGAAAAAAACTTTTTTATGTATGTTGAACTGGTCCTGTTCCCTCCTCCTTCGCAAAACCAGCACTCACCACCATTGTGAAGTATGGGTATTGGAAGGCCTTCATTCAGCAGCAGTGGATTGACGAAGGGCAGCAAATGTGAAGAAATGTCTTTAAATTATTCCGAAAATGCTCAGCGACTTTGAAGACTGCTGCAGAACTGTTCTACGTGAGGGTGATTTGTCAACCTATGCCTTTCTGATGATGATGATGATGACGACGACGATGATGATGATGATGGGCAGCTGCTGTTGCATGGCCTAACGCGCGCGTGTGTGAACTGGTCGGCCTGCCGTCGACGCGCAGCCCCTGACGACGGTGGATCCCAACCACCCGCTCATGGCCATGGCGCTGCGAGCACGCATGAACGCCGCCGAACCTGCGGACGCCCTGGCGCAGCCCGACAAGAAAGTCAAAGCTCCCCCGGCAGTGAGAAGAACTGTCCTCTCTTTGCCCGACACCCGTGAACCCACTCTCGCTGTGCAGTGGACCTCTTTTCTTTGCGCTCTCTCTCTCTCTCTTTCTGTCCAGTGATCTTCTCTCCCTTTCTCCCATTTCCATGATGAGAATTATCTCTTAAAGTTAAATACTCTTCGATGCACTTTGCTCTTTGCAAAGAGGGGAACATTCATAACCTCAGAGGTTTCACGTGGCATTTTCCTGCGCGGTTAGAAAATAAGCGCGTATATCGTCTCATGGATTATAATTCACTCCTTAAGGCTCACGATTGATGCATTTTACAAGGTGTATACATGTGCAACCCCTTATCCTTCTACTGCTGGAACGGGGCCCTGTCCCCAAGCCATGCAGGCCGTGGGGCTTATTTGGACGAACCATACTTCACCACGCTGGTCAATGCAGGTTGGCGGAGGTGCGGGGAGCATGGATATGGAGACATAAAAGTATAGTACAGCAACAGATTTTTTATTTTTTCCCGTACTGCAACTCGACTGTCCATGATCTGGCGGGGCTGTCAGTTACTGCATTCCACACAACGTAAGAGTCGATTTCTCTCCGTTCACACAGCTGCAGATTATTCATGATCCACAAAGGGTTAAAACGTAACGGAATCGTTTCCGCCTTTCCCCGCTCCACCACACACGAATCGAGACGAGCCATCGGATCGTGGAGTTGGGCGAACGGATCATTGGTTAACCCCTCGGGGGCGACTGTCACTCGATCAACACCCAGGAACCGACAACCCCTCCCCCGCTCGGCGTCGAGCCTCCAGTCCCAGCTGGTGCGCCTAGCGACACGGGCTCCACCACGTTCGACGCGGATGAGGAGCGGACAGCGGAACATGCACAGGAGCAGGAGGAGGAGGAGGAGGAGGCGCCGCCCACCAAAGCGTCCGCTGCAGGTGAGGCTCTCTCACCTGGTCGAGTGTTGACCCCCCCCCATACTGCCTTGTGACTGGCAACCCTTGACCTATGAAATGTGACCACGATGGCACTAGCAACAAGGCATCTGAGGATCCATCCTGTCCACCCCCGTGCCCGCCCACCTCTAGCTACGTCGCCTTGTATGCAGGAGGTCGTGGGTTCGATCCCGACCCTGACGCCTGTAATATTTTGAGTTTACATGTTCTCCCTGTGGTCGCGTGGATTTTTCTCCAGGTCCTCCGATTTTTCCCTGCTATAAAGTACCACATATTGATAAGCCACTTCATTGAGCTCTCTTTTGTGGCCAGGTCTCTTCTGAAAAAGAGTTATATAGCTCAGTGGGCCTTACCCGGTAAAATGAAAAATTTCGTTTTAATTTTTGAGTCGATTAAGTGCCGTGATTTAGAAATTTATTACATCGCAGGATCGGGAGATCGTCTTGCGGGGGGGGGGGGGGGGGTGTTTTGGGAGTTGCGATTCGACGATCGAGATTAGTTCCGGCGAACGCTTGGCGAACGAAGGTGGTGAGCGCATTAAAACGGCGGCACGGGCCGGTGCTCGACGCGTCCCGCCGCTGCACATTCAGACCGTTGTCGTTTCGTGCACCGTTTCACATTCCGCACGTTAACCTTCCGGAACCGCGGATTGCGCAACCGAGCGACCGATATGGAATTGGCCAGCGTTGTGGTCCATCGATGGTCTGGCTGTGAAGAAAACCTCGCTCTTAAAGGACATACCTGTCTTGCGTTGCACAGATACGCGCCGCCAAACAGACACTATTTTTTGATACGCCATATTTTGTAAGTTTTGCCGTGTGCAAGCAGTTTATAAGCCTCTTTGGAATCTGAGTGATAGTTGTGTTGTTACGTTGGCGTGTGTTTTGCCTTATCACTGTTGCCCAGTGGGTTTCTTTGAGTTTGGCAAATTTTGTTATATCTTGGCGCTGCTGGAAGTTCGACATTCCCCAAAATCATAATGTTTCGCGCGTCTGAAATGTCTGTCCAGTGGCTTACAATGTATTTCTGTCAAATATTTCAGGGAGTTGGGGCAGGTTTTAACGATGTCATTTATTTTCATGAAATATTATTGACCTGCTTGAACCCGTTGGCTGCGGGGTTACGCCACAGTTTCAAATTTCATTAATAAGAAAATGACTAATTATCTTCCTAGCCGATATAATTTATAAGCAGTATATCGTGCCTACTGGTGTGCATCTGTTGAAGATGTTCTTTTAATCAGAGAACATTAAGCATTTTTCGTCCCACTTGATGAACACCGCCATTTACATTATTTGTTAATTCGAACTGGTAATGTGTGTGGGGAGATGTTACTCCCTCGCCTGGTATGTGGGAGTTCGTGGGTTCGATCCCAACCCTGATGCCTGATGCTGTATATTTGGGGTTTAGCATGCTCTTTCACCCCGTGGTTGCGTGGATTTTTCTCCACGTCCCTCCATTTTTTCCCCTCCACATTTAGAATCAATATGCATTGAGAGTATTTTGGCCTGCTATATATTTTCACGTGGTAATGATGAGCCACTTCATTGAGCTGTCATTTGTGGCCAGGTCACTTCTGAAAAAGAGCTGTATAGCTTAGTGGGCCTTACCTAGTAAAATAAATATAGTTAAGATATTTTTTCCAAAAGTATTTTATCGAACAAATGCTTCAGGTACACACAGAGGGCATGTAGGGGAATTGACACCAGAATAAACACAATCCGAAGTACAAAGACTTCTCCACAAATTTGGCTGTCGCCTGATGAAGCCAGTTGTAATTTATAGTGATACGTCGTACTCAGATTGTAAATGTTGTGGCTTGACTCTCCAACACACCGTTGTGCTGTACTTATGAAGAATTGGCCACGTTCTATTTACCTGACAACCCTTACTAGTTAGCTGTGTCGGGTGGTGGCCGGTTTGAACGAAACATTTATATATTTACGCGATCTAACCCAAAAAAACCTCTTATGGAGTTTAGTTTGAGCCGTCTTTTCCAAAGACACTCACTGCTGGTTAGTGTCATAATGAGACTCCATATAAAAATGTTTACATTCGTTCTGAAAAAATACATGCCACGCAACTGGTATTAGCAAAAAAAGTAGAGGCACTCCTTGACATACGCGATAGATGCGTTCCTGGAAATGCTCGCGTATCTCAAAATCGCGTATGTCGAAAGCAATTTTCCCATAAGAAATAATGTTAAAGGAGGGGGTTTTGAGGATTTCACTCGCACTCGCAGACTTAATTACCTATATTATCCTAGCCTATTACAATACATATAATACTTTAAATTTAAGAGAAAATCATATAAACTCAAATATACGTCATATAAAAAAATCTCAATAAAGAAATACATTATTGCTTATTTGTGTAATGCCGGTACATCCCGTCATTCGGATAATCAGGGGAACGAGCTTGCTGCGGAGGTGGACCACAAAGAGGGCGTAGTCAGAGGGCAGGGGGGAGACCCCGCTAGGTGGATAAAAGGGCAGCGTGCTACAGTAAAGGGGGTCGTCATTGTGGGTAACACTCGTTTTGTCAGGCCACGTCATCGGGTTGGGATCTTCAATCGCCTCGTGTGTAAGGGGGTTTAAAAGTGTTACACAGTGTTACATAGGGGTAGTTAAGTTACACCAATGATAGAACCTGTCCCATAAGGGAAGTGTTAAATAAAGACTCGCCTCAACTCACGTAGTGTCTTTATTGAAGCACTACACTTGTAACTACGCCGGAATTGCGTTGTGGAGACAAAGGGAAGAGCAATGGTTTTCACGCGATGCTGTACGGTGTAGCTCACTGGCTATCGTACCGCACCGGCCGCAGGCAACGCCATTGGGTCGCGGTACCAGGCTCGGGGTGGCCGCGTACGTCGCGGGATGACGTCATTCCGACAATCGCCTCGCGCACGTCAATAAGAATGTCTAAATACAAAGCGCGCTGCGTTATTCCAAAATGCCTTACCGCAAAAGGGCGTAAACCGAGGATTGCCTGTAGCTGCAAACTACTCCAATTGCGATTCCACACTACTACAATTGCGATTCCAGACTACTCCAATTGCGATTCCAAATGTAGCAACATCGTCCCACCGCCGCCCACTCCCCCGCCTGTGACAGCAACTTGACAGGACCCTCCTGAAATTCGGTGAAGCTTTGCTGTTGGGTTAACAAGCGGAACAATACTCATAAAAAATGTAATAAGAGTCTTGCAACCTTATTGGGCTTTCGCTCTCATGTTATCAACGCAGCGTTTGTTTGGTTAAACAAACACGGACCGTTTCGACCTCTTGGGTCTCATCGGCACCTTATTCGACTGATCCTGCCGGGTTGGCCAAGTCGTTGAGCCTGTTTGGTCCGCCACTACTTTTGTCCGTTGAGCTTGTGGCACTTAACACGTTAAAAAAGAAATTGGCATGTCAGCTATTCCAACTATTACTTTGCCCTGGCCAGTTTTGTCAGTTGCTCTTTCCAGGAGTAATACCCACAGTTATTTTCCCAACCACATTTCACCCCGCTCGTGGTTGCGCACCTTGAAAACGTTGATTTTTTTTGACGGTTGGTTGATAATGTTTCAACTACAGTTTTACTTCCAGATATATTTCGGCCTTTCTGAGAGTCTCACCTGCCATTGTCGTTGATAATAAATTCGCTGTTGCCTTCAATTTACGCTAGTTGTACGTTCAACCACAGTTAACGTTTGAAAGTTCAAATCCTAGTCAGGGGGTGGGGGGGGGTGTTGAACTTGTTCTGCATTGTACGTAGCCAACCGTGCTAATCGGAGGTGCGGGGGGAGGCAAACTAAACACAAAAAACAGTTCTCAAGAAATTAGTTTTCAATCTGTATTATTTAAAAGTGCATAGCTCCAGTGGCTTCCTAATGTAAGGAAGAGCGTTCCAGACGACCGCAGAATCGCATCTGAAAGCGCGCGATGCAGTGACCGTCTTTGTTCGATGGCGAGCCAAAAGCCTCTGCTGCGAGGATTACCCGAGTTCACACGATGGTTAGTTTGACTTGGCCCATCATCCCTGCCGGCTTGACAAGTGGTTATCCTCGACGTTGACTCGCCGCCGTCATAGAAACATAATTTTTCACCACTGGCTCAGGGCTGTAAACGGGGGAAGAGCAACCGCTTCGATGCTCGTTTGAGCCCGGGCATCGTCGTGGCTGGACTTTAAGCATCCGCTTAAACGCATTTCGCATTCAACGCAAGGGCCCTGTACGACGCACCTATCACGTGCCTGCGCCACTTCAACCCAACTTGCTCGATTGGTTTGCGGGGGAAGAGAGCCGTTGTTCGTCAAGTGGTTGCCTTCTCATCATTTTGGGGGGGGGCGGGTGCGGGGGGATATTGCGGATGGCTCTTGAGTGGCATCGGGGTAATTTTAAAGCTTCGTAATTTCGCCGAGTGTACAAGGAGGAGGCTTTTAATGAAATAAAAAATGTGCTTTGACATCCCTCCTGCGTCCCACTTGATATCCAACGTAAAAATATCTAATAAAAATGTTTATTTTTGCTCATTAATATTTTACTAGCGATTTTTTTTGTTGCTTGAGAAACTTAATGGCGTTTGCGGATTGTTATCTTAAAAACGTAGGACTCGGCGCTAATGTTTGTGGGAAGCATTTGCCGCAACAAGGCGACATCGGGACCGCATTGACAGTGGCATCAGTGTAATGAGCCGCTGCGCCATTGATGAGGCTCAGTGAAGTTGAAAACGGTACAAGGTTGTTGTGTGAATCTGAACCATCTTTCATCGTCACGAGCCGTGAGGCTACCCATTGCTGGATGAGGCTTCCCCCCCCTCCCCCCCGTGCCGTCGGCGTACCGTTTTGTGGCGCCTTTATTTGGTCACGACCACGTCTCGCGATGCACGGTACTTAATAAAATATGAAGAGGCAACGAGGTGGTGGGGAAACATGGGATAGAGGACTCAACGATAACCCAGCAGGGGGTGCGAGAACCACTCACGGAGAAGGAGGCGTTGGGGGTCCAAAATGAGAAGACTCGCACCGCGGATGACTCAGTTTGGTTTATTACACGGTAAGTCCTCGCTTAACAGAATCAGAATCTTTATTTATCCTGGAGAATTCCGATCAGCTATGAAGTTATTTTTTCACAGATGTCCGGTCGGGGGCGGGCCAGACAGTTACAACAGCAAAACAATACAACAACAAAAAAAATAAACAAACAATACAAAAGTCCACAAACAATACGAGAAGAAAAAAACCTTTTCACATGAACGCGCTTTCACTGGAACGCGGTTTCTGAGCGGTCGGACGACAACTAACTACTTTTTTGAGCTGCGTGTCCGAGCGGCGCAGCGATACGGTACGCGGAATGAAACGGTACGTGGCGGCGGTTTAACCTCATCTCAGTTCCTGCCATGGGACGTCCGTTACAGTGCAAATGTGATTGAGTAAAACGGCAATTCCTCGCTTAACGCAACTACTGCTACTTGCGTGAAACATGGAAATACTGTTCACAGCATCCATAATACAGGTTTTTTTTGCGTTAGATCGCGTAAATATAAATGCGTCGTTAAACCCTCCACCACCCGACACAGCCAATTAGTAAGGTTTGTCACGTAAACAGAACGTGCCATTTCATTACTCGTACAGCACACCGGTGTGTTGGAGAGCACACCCACAACATTTACAATCTTGATGATGTTTCGCCAGTAATTACAACCGGCATCATCAGGCGGCAGCCAGATTTGTGTTGGCATGTTCTGTTTGTGACAAATCTTACTAATTGGCTGTGTCGGGTGGTGGCGTGTATAACGACACATTTATATATTTACGCGATTTAACTCAAAAACCCTGGATTATGTGTGATATTGGTCGCGAAAGCCTACGACGTGTTAAACTGTTTACAGCAATCGTCTACCCCTTTTTCAGGTGAACTAATGCCCTCAGGTCGATCTTACAACTCACATTAATCCTGGTTTCACCTGGTTAAACAAAACAAATGTCATTTGAAGCTTGACTTTTCCCCCGACGGAGGTTGTGTTGACAGTAGGTCAACTCACGATTTATCCGGGGCAATGGTGGAGAGGTATAGCCGGGCTGTAAAACTAAAACACGAATCTTGTACGAAACAATATGCAACGTTAGGATATGCCGGCATGTTGATGTCATTTACCCACGCAGAATGCGTCGCCTGTTTTAGTATTGAATGATAAAATTAATCGGTCACCGAGTGACGAGTGAGGGTGCGATTAATAATAGAACCGGCGCACGGATGAGCGGGAAATATTCCGTACCGTGATTTTTTCCCCCTCCGTTTTTTTTTCACTCACGCGGTTAATCCGCAACCCGGGTACTCGGCACGCGGATAATTATTATTACAAGTCAGTCGACAATTATGGACACTTTCGCAAACAAGATGTTCCATCTCAAACGATTTATCTGGAGAAAGATTCCAATAAATGTGTTAGTAAATGTGAATGCACCTCTTCATTATGCGTGTGTGTGCATGTATTGTGGTCGCACACACACACACACATGTAATGTAGGGAGCGGTAGTGTAGCAGTTATTGCGTTGCGCTACAAACCCGGCGAACCTAGTTCGATTCCCGGTTATGGACACCACCACCAGCGACGATTATCTGAACCGGTTCTGGGTGTCCCCACAGTGGACTCGGTCACAAATTAGTATTTTGTGCGGTGTGTAAACATCACCACTCGGGAGACAAAGGCGTCCGGGCATGGTGCTAGCCAACCACCCCCTCGTGCGCTGTTCCGGCCTTTATAGGTGCTACTCCCTAACAGCCCTTGCCTCTACAGTTTGTTGAGGCTATACCTGGAAGGAGGGGGGAGGATTGATCTTTGTCTTTGTGTCGTGCGTGCACAGCGGCCGTGGCGATGTACTACGGCTACTACGTGATGCCGGACGGCACGTACATGCAGGGGCCGCCACCGCCGGCACCGGCGGCCGAAAAGATGTCCGAGTACGCGTACGGTGCTCACGCCACCACGCTGCTTGCCCCTCCGCCACCGCCGGGGCTGGCGCCGCCGCCACTGTTGTCGTCGTCATACCTTTCGCTCCCGTCAGACGCAACCCAGGGGGTGGACACGACCACCACCGCCAACAACGCTGACACCGCCGACACTGCCAACACCGCCGACACTGCCAACACCGCCTCCGCCGCCGGCACGATTGTCGTGACCGCCGCCAGCTCCGTTGGTGCCAGGAACTCGGCGCAACCGATCGTGACCCATACGGCTGACGCCTTGCCCACGAGGTACCCGGGGTCAAACTGGCGACGTGCCGCTTTGCGGCTCTTGTGGCAAGTTTACATTGTTTCTTGTTCTTCATAACGATAAGCGATCGTTATTTATCCAGGAAATCATCGCTGAGCCTCGACCAGCGGTGACGTATCTCGCGCAGATCGATAAATACATTTATTGCGTGGCCTTTCTCCTGGTGGCCTTGCAGCCCAGCCTGGCGGCTTTTGTAAACGATCCGCCATGTCTTTCCCCCCCAACGTTCTTGATCCACAGGCGTTGCGTCTCCACACCCGGCTTCTGGCATGCGCTTTTTCCGGCGCTTCCGAGCTACATCCCTAATTTTAGCGTGGTGCGAGTGAATGTTTGCGTGGGCGCCACGCGAGATGTTAACTACCTTGCCTGGTATACAGGAGGTCGTGGGTTCGATCCCGACCCTGACGACTGGTCGTGTAGATTTTTCTCCGGGTCTTCCGGTTTTTCCCTCCACATTTAGAATCAACATCACGCCAGGCCACTTCTGAAAAAGAGCTATACAGCTCAGTAGCCTTACCTGGTCAAATAAAAATAGTTTGTAGTGTGTCACCCCCTCTCCCATTACCCCCTACCTTGCCTCCCCCCCAGTGCAGGCATCCCAGCGTGATCCCCCTGCTGCCCCAACGTGCAGCCGTCATCGACAAACTCATTGACGAACTAATTTTAGCGTCGTGCGGGTGAATATTGTGTGTCACCCCCGGCCCCCCTCCACCGCCCCCTCTGCAGCCACACGGCGGCGATCCCCAGCGTGATCCCCCCGCCGCCCGACGTGCAGCCCGTCATCGACAAACTGGCGCAGTACGTCGCCAAGAACGGGCTGGAGTTCGAGGACGGAGTCCGCTCCAAGAACGACCCCAGGTATGCGAAACGGTTCTGACCCCTTCGGCCGCTCGTCCGCCGCCAGCCGCCGTGGCGTTAACGATTTTTTTTCCCCGCTCGGTGCGGAAGCGCATAACGCAGAGCTACCTCCGAGATCACTTCAATGTGACCTGGTTGACACCGTGAGGGGGAGAGGGGGGCGTGGGGGGGGGACAGCACTTGTACATCCGTTCTGCCGCTGGGAGAGTAACGTTTGTCTTGTGAGAAGTCGAGCCGATGTTTTTTTGTTTTACTCGCCAAGCCGGACTTTAGGCAAATTAAGTGCACAACCGAATTTGATGCGATGGCAATTTTTGGTGATTGAGTTGAGACCGTCGGTGCGACGGTTTCCTTGCTCAAAGGGGTCAATGGAATGGCTGTGATCTCTGTTTTGGTAGGCCTGAGTCGGTTGTGGAAAGCCACAGTCCCGTGGCGAGGGAAAACAACTCAAACAGTTCAACGAGACTCGCATAAAACAGTTCATGAGACACCCTCCCCCAACACATTCATACGAAAACGTGGAGCACAATGTACCAGATAACGCATTCTTGGTAAGCGCTAGACCAGTAACGGGAGGCTGAATGTTTTGTGTGCACGCGGGGAAGCTGGGCGTCCCAACGAAAACATCCGGCTCAAAAGTGTATTGTTTTTCGTAAAATATTTAGCCTATTTTTATTTTTTCTCGTCGTAATCATGACTGCGCGTTTCTAATAACGTCCGCGATAAAATATTAACGACGGCCTCGGTAGCAGCGGCAAATTGCCGGTCCGTCAACGCATTCTTAATTTAACAAAAAATAAACGGCACGTGGCGTTCGCGCTTCGCGGCACAGCGGGCCCCGGCGACGAGTGGGGAAAAAGAATAACAAAAAAGAATCCGCCTCTTGTTATGGAAAAAAGGGGATAAACCCCCCCCCCCCCCCTTGAATGCGATCGACTAAATGTATCGGGTCTATTCTTAAATCTCGCCGCTGCAAATCCGATTTGAGTGCTCCATGGAGTGCTCCGCGCGCCGCAGATGTGTAAGTGCCGCGGTGGAGAACATGTTTTATTGATGCGCGCGGAAGGCGATGGGAATGGATGGGAGTCGTTGAAAGTGAAGCGAGCGCGCGGCCCGCCTCGTCTTTCGCGCTATTATCGTTGCTTCTTTACACGCGACACGTTGTCCCAACACGTGACTTGTGACGCTCATCATCAACAACAAGCAAGTTGCCTGCATTCACGTGTGCAACGCGTTCTAGTTAACGCTTCATCACGCCGCGCGAGTGCTCGTGGGGGTTATTCGACCAGACTGTGCCACGTTGGCCTTTGCGGGGTTGGTCGAAGGCAGGTCGCATAGAAGTACGGTGCATATTTTCTGCAGGGGAGCCTGTTGCGTAGCCGCACATCCCCAGGGGCTGCCCGTGTTGTGAATTTCGGCAGGGCCGGCGTCAAGAGGGCTGTTGGGGTGGGCGCACTGCACCACCAAATGCCCATTCGGCACCCCACCCAAGTTCACGCTTATCGCCTTTGTGGTGAATCACTGTTACAGTGCCCCCCCCCCCCACCACAAACAGTGGTGATGAGATGTTAACTACCTCGCGTTGTATACAAGAGGTTGGGGGTTCTTCGTCCCATATCTCTCTCCCCGTGGTCGCATGGATTTTTCTCCGGGTCCTCTGGTTTTTCCATCCACATTTAGAAACATGCTATTAAAGTATTTGGCCGAAATCAAATTCCACATCGTAAGCCACTTTGTTGAGCTATCATTTGTGGGCAGGTCACGTCTAAAAAAGAGCTAGACAGCTCAGTGGGCCTTACCCTGTAAAATACAATATACTCTTTGGTTTTATTCGGTAAAGTCACGTAGGTAAAACAAAATAAAATAAGCAATTAAAACACGACGTTTCGGAGGCAACGCAAGCTTCCGTCTTCAGGTGGGACCAGTCACAGCCAAAATCGCTACACCAAGTGGCAAGGCTCTGGGAACCTAGCGCTTAAATATAGGTTAAGGTAGGGGGGGGGGGGTGTGGGAGGGGCCATGTAGGGGACTTTCGTCCGGTTGGGGGCAAAGGGCCAAGGGTTCTGTGAATCCGGCCCAGCGTAGAGCGAGACTGAATGTCGTAATGTTGGGGGAAGGAGGGTATCTCTCAAAATTATAATAACCTTCCGTTGTCTGAAACCGTCCCCTCTGCATTAACGTGGCATCTAATGACGTTAAATGCCGTTTATTGGCAGCGGAGCCGATAGTTTTAAGTGCTTGCTGATTCCCCTATAAGCTGCGTGTAAATCAGGATACCTGGCAGCTTGCCTGTGTCACGGACTGATGAGAGTCAGAGATGTCTTAAGCAGTCAGGAGTTTTACCACTTGCTCCGAATGCGCTCGGATATTCGAAGGGAATGTATTATCCGCTTTGTGAAATATATTCTCTGCAACTACGCTAGTGATTATGTTGAGCCCTGGTTGTTATTTCGTTCGTTTGATGAATCGCAGCACCTGGTGCATTGCCAATATGAAACTGGTGTGTAGACCAGGGGTAGCATCGTCAACTACACCGCGACAAATGTAGCCTGCAGGTGTCGTCGATCTGCTCGTGACAACTACGCAGCGACACGATATGTAACACAACACAAACGATGTGTAACACAACACCCACCCCCTTGCTCTCGCAATTGTGCCTGCTTCCCCCACTAAAATGATTTTTGTTGTTCCGCCGCCTCTCGTTTTGTGTGCTTGTTCGTGCGCTTCACTGGCAGCAATTGTCAAATGTATTATTTAGACCATTATCTTGGTCTCGAGATGGCTCGGGAGGAAGCCGGCACAAAGCGGCGCAGCGATTCCCGGGAGGCGTCGTCGTTTGGCAGATGCGTGGTGTCTCGCACTCGCCCCCTCCACCGCCCTCCCACCGCCCCCCCCGACCGCCTTCCCCACAGCCCCCCCGAGCGATGTTTTGGCTGCGCGGGGGCCCTGTGGATTTACTTTCATGTTACGAGCATGTGGCGTTAGTGGCAACGGCGGCGTGTCTCACCGGTGCGATTCTCCCCTCCTGCTGCAGGTTTGACTTCTTGCAGTCCTGGCACTCGTACAACGCATATTACGAGTTCAAGAAGAACTTCTTTGTGGAGAAAGACGGCCTCCCACCTCTCACGGTACGTGCGTTGCGACGAGCGTGGCGTTTTTTTTCCCCCCGCTCGCCCGCCGGGCATTTTGCAACAAGGTTCATAAATCTGTTTTGCGGTCCACCGTCAGGCGTCACCACCGCATCAATAGCTTTAGTCATTATATCCAGTCTCATATTCTTAGTTCTTTCGGTAAAGTCACGTTTTTAATTTTTTTTATTGTTTTATATATATTTTATTATTTTATTGTTTCCCTTCAACGTGACTTTACCGAAAGAACTAAGAATATGAATTACTGCAGTCACGAAAGCTTCAAATCAAAAAATATCCAGTCTCATCAAAATCATCATCAGCAGTTGTAGTCAATCCCCACTGCCGGATGAAGGCTCTCCTCAGCAGCCGTCGCCATCTTGCACGGCGCCGTGGCATAGTGATCCGTCGGGCACCTCTACACCAGATGTTTTTTTATTCGCTCATTCACGCCCCCCTTGGAGGTATTCTCGGGTGAGTTCCATCCTTTGACTGCCACTCCATCATTAGCCTTGATCATCGGCTATCGCCCCGATGTGTCCTGCCCAAATCCATTTGGTTTAAAATAAGCACATGATAAATAAACAAACAAACTTTAGTTCGGCCCAATAGTATTATGGGAAATGCCACTGCACTTTACACAGTAGCTATGTGCACAGTACTGCGTAGGACTTTGTCGTTGTACTTTTCATGTATGTTCAACGTCTTTCACACCGTATGCAGCCAACTGTTCTAATCAGAGGTGTGGGGGGGGGAAGGGCAACAAGCTCTGAGACCGTTGTGCTCTCGGGTCGTGCGTTCTTTCGGCCCAATGTCCGACGTTTCGATCCGCGTGCCGATAGCTTCTTCGGTTCGTGAAGCTTCCGGCGCGTGCGACGAATCTCAGGGCGCGCGGGGTTGAACCCCGAACGGTGCGACGAACTTCACGCGGTACAACCTGAAAAACACACCAACGAGTTGTTGTGCGTAGCCGTCTCCTGGAGTAAGTAAGTAAATTAATGAACGCGTAGCTCTTACAACCTAGGTGATCACGAGTGCGCAGATTATTAACACATTTGTTTGGTGATCCGAATCAGAATAAGATATTCAAACGCCAAATAGATACCTTTTTCAAGGTATCAAGTTTGCATTAACTGCGTTAACCCCACGTGCTTGTGGTGAAATGCAAATAATGTCTGATAATATATGCCTTTTCTTTGAAACTGATTGACCTACACCAGAGACAGCCTTCTCTATGGCTGAGTCCCACCAGTGTCAAACCAGAGAACAACGCCAAAAGGCAAACGGTACAAATAAAATGCACGTATCAGAACACTTATTGCTCGGGGTGAGCAGCTATATCATGGGACCTTTTTGCCAATATCAAAGTATGAATAATAAGAATAGGTTTTACCCTTTCTGGCAATAAAACTGATGTTAAGATGTTCAAACACCAAATAGAAACCTTTTTCATGGAATCAAGTTACTGCATTAACCACACACGTGGTACTTATGGTGAACATGCAAACAAACTTTGATTGATAATATATGCATGACTAGCTTGACTACCCGGCTTCGCCCGAAACTTGGATTCTTGTCTTGATTAATACACGGCCTACGCGGAGGGTTGGGGGGGGGGGTGCGTGACATGAGCAGGCACACTCCGTTACGCTTCTGCATGCGCGGGTGACATGACAGATGTGACGTCATAGCTCACTTGCCGTGCAAAATATATGCATTATTATGCCCCCCCCCCCAAAAAAAAATATGCAAAAGTCTATTTTTTATCATTTGTGCATGGTGTACAGTCTGGAGAGTACCCACATGGCAAATTTCAAGTTTGTTGCATGTCGGGAAGTATGGTAAACATTTTGAACAGACACACATTCACAAATTTCCCTTTTATATATATAGATGTGCATTGTCTTTGAAACCGTGCTAATCGGAGATGCGGGGGAAGGGCAACAAACTCTGCGATTATTGTGCTCTTGGGGCGTGCATTGTTCGGCACGATGTCCGACGTTTCGCTCCACTTGCCGAGAGAGCTTCCCTGGTTCGTGAAGCTCCCGGTGCGTGCGAATCATTTCTTGGCATGCTGTGCTGTGCTGAACCCCGAACGGTGCGCCCGATTATCACGCGGTACAACCTGAGAAACGCACCAGTGGGTTAGTTGTGCGTAGCCGTCTCCTGGAGTAAGTAAGTTAGTACGTTTATAAACGCGCAACTCTTGCAACCTAGTTGATCACGAGCATGCAGATTATATACATTGTATGGTGATCAGAGTCGGAATCACAATTTTTTATTTTCGACTGCAGGAGTAATCCTATGAGCTTATGAAGTTCTGTCTACTATGGGGCGGGTCAAGCAGTGGCAGCGGTGCCCAGGCACTCATCACAAAAAACTTGCAACATCCGTCAGCACCGCCGTGTGGCTTTACAATGAAAACTAAAAAATAATAGGCGACGTTTTTTGGCAATTTGCGATGAATAAGGGCCATTTCCCAGAACGTTGCCTTTTATACATATATGTTTCTTTTTAAGGCCAGCAGTGTTTCTCTTGGCGAACAACGAGGTTATACGATGCTTTATGTCAGCCTGCACATTTTTCTTGTCTACCTGATGGGCATTCTCATCACACTGGACAGGACGTGGGGTTGATTATTTATCTAATTGCAGTGCTGTGGTGGTGGGAGCATAACGTTTTTATTTTCCTGACACGATGCGTTTAAAAATGGGTGTTGACAAAAATATAATTTCTGCGCGTTTTTTATTATTATGCGCGGTGCTTAATATAGAAAAATTTTCAAGGAACCTGATTGTTATTGCGCCGTGGCTATTTCAGACGCACGCAGTTAGGGCATATTTACGCGAGAAGAAAATGGACCGCAAGCTGCCCAAAGAGCAAGCGTGGGGAAATAATTTACCGTTTTATGATTATAATTACACCGATCAAACGTGGAAGGTGAACTTGTGTGCCGGAGAAGACAAATAAATGACGCAACGTGTTGAGCATCAGCAATAATGGCCCGCGGTCGAGTATAAGGAATTGTAGTGGCAACGGAAAGAGGGAAAATGCCTGAAGTGGATAGAGCAATGCTGCTACGGATGACTCAATCACAATTCACTCGTAATCTGAGATCGCCCCAACACAGACCTAGTTCTTATCCTTTTCCATGTGTTCATAAGGGCAGCCTTCCCCCCCACTCCACCCTCTTCCTCCACCACCCCCACGACCACATCCATCCTCCTGCCCTCCCCTCCCCTCCCTGCTCACGCCCCACTCCTGACCAGGCTCCCACTTTGCGCAAAAACTCCCCTTACCCCTCCGGGCGATGAGCGCCTCATGTTGACATCCCGGCAACAGGTCACAGGCTCGCTTCATCTCTCGCACACATACTCGCACAAAAGACAAAGGTCTCCCTCGTATAGCCTTGTCCAAAGACCGCTGGGGCAAGTGCCGTTCGTGAGCGCCTATTTACGGTCAGCACAGCACACAAAACGGTGTCACGAACGGCGGTATGCCGGGCCAAACCTTTTGTCCTCCCACATTTGCGATGTTTACATACCACGCCAAATACTCCTTTGAGGCCGAGTTGGCCAAGGGAAGGCCCAGCGCTGGTTCCGATAATCGCCGCTGATGTTGGTTGCGGACGGGAATCAAACTGGCACGCAACCGAACTTCGTATACCCATGTGGGGTTTGTGTGGTCAACCGTATAGCCAGCCACCTCTTGTCTCCTTAGCGCCGGTATGTACACACTGCATCGATGAACTAGGGGAGGCACAGACTAGGTTCTGATACCACTTGTAACTGACGATGCGGATCAGTAGAAACATCGAATTCCCATATTGCCACGCCCGCACACACCACTTTGCACCACACTACCCATACACACAGACACCAGCACCCCACCCTGCACCGCACTGCCCGTGCACACACTAGCACACGCCCGCACACACCACTCTGCACCGCACTACTCATGCACACAGACACCAGCACCTCACTGCACCGCACTGGCCGTACACACACTCGCACATGCCCGCACACACCACTCTGCAGTGTAGAGTTTTTTTTCCTGCTGGCGGCAGATGAGAGTAAAGTGTGTCTGGGCTCTTCCAGCCTCCGCTGACGGAGGCATTGAATGCCACGTGAACTCCCCCGTCTCTCTTGTCTGCAAATTCTCTGGCGCAGTTTGTCCCAACCGGCGGGACCATCGGTTATAGGAATCTGCCAGCGACCGTGCCCTGCTCATTGCCTTTGTGACACGGTGTTTGATAGAGGATGATTAATACGCCTTAACCTTTAGCCCTCGCATATCTGTGTTTATTTCCGTGTAGGAGGTGTTATCAAATTTCCGTTGTGTGTGTGTGTGGTAATGTCACTTGAACCAGCGAAAGCTACGTGCGCACTGACACAATCGTACCCTTTCACTTTTTTTTATGATACACAGCCGATTGCATTGTGTTAGTTTAGGGATAAACTTTTGCATGCACAGTGAACGTATCAACACCATAACACTCTGATAAGCGTTGACATTCGTGTTCCCCCACCCCTATCCACTCACACCCCGAGTTGTCTTAAGAAATATGATGAGCTCCCCCCCCCCCCCCCCCGATATGTGCTGTGCCCTTTTTACCCATGCGTCTGTGTCCTCCGCTTTGTTTACCGTCGCCAGAAAACCCCTTGATTGCTTCAGACAAGCGGCATTTGAATAATAAAAACACGCATCGTTTTTTGACGTGCGAGTTTAACACGCACGCACACACAAAAGGATCGCAGATTAAATTACCAAATCCAGCGGCGTTGTTATTGAAATTCTTTTCACAGAAAGGCAGCGGGGCGGGTCTTGGGCGGCCTGACAGCTGCTTAGTGATGAGCCTGCTGCTAAATTTTAACGCTCGCAGGATAAAACAAGCCTCCGTGCGCGCGCAGCGGTAGGGGAGGTTGTGGGGTTTTTACTCGTCAAAGATAAAAAAAGTTTCGCGTTGTTTTTTTTTTAGTTGAATTGCTGCAAAGCATCGTCTGTTGTACACGGACCCCCCCCCCCCCCAGAGGCCACGTGATTGACGGACATGGCACCACGCTGCCTCTCTCTCTCTCTGTAGCACTCGGAGAGAAAAAAAAAGACTTTTGTGTTTTAATGAGAAGTAATGATCGCTGGCGTAGAGGAGTTTTTAGGAATCCAAGCAGATCTGGTCTCGGTATGAAATCTCAGTCACGGCTCGTTCTCGCAGAGAGGTATTTATTTTAGTAATATTAATCTTTCAAGATATTCCTGCTTTTGCTGTGCGGTCGCGTGCCGTGCCTTTATGCACGCGTGTGTGTTTATGTGTTGGAGCGATGGTGCTCGCCGTGATACGAACCCGGCGACCCGAGTTCGATTCCCGTTCGCGGCCAACATCAGTGACGATTATCTTAATTGGTCCCGGCCCTCCCCCTAGGTCGAATATGTAAACATCGGCACCAGTGAGACGAAGGCGGCTGGGCGTGGTGCTGGCCACCCAGCCACTCCTGTGCTGTGCCGACCTCCATAGGCGCTACTCATGAACAGTACTTGCCCCAACAGTCTGTTCAGGCTATATGGTGGGATCTTTGTTTTTGTAGGTTACGTGCCGCAAATAGTTTTGCGGTGGTTTGCACGCTGCGCATTAACGGCCAACATCATTGGCAAGTGGTATCAGACAGAATTTGCTCTGGCCTACCGCGGAGGTTCACTCAGCCATAAATTAGTACCCGGTGCGGTGTGTAATCATCAGCTCTCGGGAGGCAAACGTGTGACGGGGCCTCGTGCTGAACATACAACCCTATCGTGTGCCATGCTTGCATTTATAGTTGCTCAATGGTAGCACTTGCCCCGACAGGCTTTAAGGTTATCGCGGGGGGGGAATTGTTGACCGTATATGCGCGTGTGCCAGCATTTAGAAGTACGGACGTTTTTTGTTATTGTACCGTACTTTCTACGCTCTCACTTGTATACATCCCACCTTCACCAACCCGCACTGATCGTTGTGGTGATGTATGGCCAAACAATCCCCATGACTCGCATTGCATGGGGAAGGCCTCTTCCAGTAGTGAACTGACAAAGGGCTTTACATGTACTGTACGTCTGTGTGTGTGTGTAACTTGGTTTTGCCCACAGAGAGCACCAGCGGCGCAAGCGACCAATGGGACGGAACAGCAGGGCAGCGTCACTTCCACGGAGCCTCCGAGCACCACCTCCGCCGCTGCCAAAGCCCCTAAAGCCCAAAAGAGTGAGCCCACGATGCCGTCGCGACTCAGTCCAAGACACACTTTCGTGCGGTGCTGCCGGGTGGCTCGGAGGGTAGAGCGCTGAGCTGGCACCGTGGAGAGCCCGCGTCCAAAACTGCTTTTTTATTCCAACCGTTGGTGCAGTAGGGGGCACAGCTGGTGCATCCACCAGTCATCTCAGTCAGTCAACCCATGGCACCTTGGTCTGTCCCGTGACCTTCTGCCAGCAGCGAGCCCTTCGACACTTCATGTGAGTGCACCTGGTCGGCACAGGCACCATGGTGACGTCACCATCACTTCGTGACGAATGGCGGGTATTGGTCTCAAGTCATGTTCCTCAACAGAATCGTGACCCTGGATTGTGATAACGCGTCGAATCGTGCGAGGAGTGGGTTCAGTATCCGAATCTTTATTTTTGGAATGAAGGAGGAATCCAATGAGCAATGAAGCTCTTTTTCACACATGTCCAGCAGGGGCGGGGTCAGCAAGTGACAACAACCAATGATACAAAAACACGATAGGAGTGTAAAATAGGTAAAAGGTAAGCAAGTCACGAAAAATAAATAAATGTAACGATCAGATGCTCCGTACCTTCCTGCGTGGAACCTCTTAACTGCCGCCGCCCTCTCCGTGTCCTCCCCAACGCAGTCACCATCGCCCCCATAAGCTTCGCGATTCGTGCCAAAGAGCCCGAGGCTCTTCCCCTCGAGAAGAAGAACGCTCTGCTCGGCGACGACAGCGATGATGACGACGAGGACTTTCCGGACCCGGGCGGAGGCGGTGGCAGCGGCGACGTCGGCAGGCCAGCCACCGCCGCCGCCTCCCCCTTCTCCGCGTCCGCCTCCAAATCCAACGGCGAGGGCGGCCACGGGCGGCCCCCGGTGGCCGGCAGGGTCGGGCCGTCCCACGGGGCGACGGCTGCGACAGCCGCGACGGAGGAACGCAGACCGCAGCTGAGCCAGGAGGAGATGGAAGCCAAGCTGGGTGAGTTTGCGTCACTGCCGCTGTCGTCGAAGCCGCACCGTTCGTTACATGTGCCGGCGGCAGAAATCGGCACCACCTCAGGTAGCAAAAGTTGAGTCGTGCCGATGAATTTATACGGCAGATGCGGATACCTGATGTAGAAATGCAAAATTAAAAACTCTCCAGTGTGCGACTGTGGTCATCCAGAACAGACCATACAATATATAACGACTCAATGCCCGATCCACAAATACGAAGATAGACATTACAGAGATACACTTCGCTGCTCCTGACGCGGTTATCTCGCTTGACAACCTGAATGTGAAATTGTAGTCGTTGCTCTGCATCTACATCAGCCATTCAAAAGAAGAAGAATTATACAGCTCAGAATGAGAGTTGATTATTTAAATAACCTCACTCGTTTCAAATGGATTTCACGTAATTCGCGGTGATTGACTCTGTAAATATTTTTTTCACCGCCAAAGTTACGCCACCTCGGGTGGTACCGACAAGTGAAATATCTGGTCTGGGCTCGTGGACTATATTTACAAACGTCCAGAGTTCCCCAAACGCTGGTCCCCCCCATACCCAGGGCTCGGCTTCTCACCGAATATTGTTTGGATCGCCGGTCGACTCAGAACATGCGGAATAAAACTCCCGAGGTAGAACGGCATGGAGGGAGTTTGAGCAAAAGACCGGCCATTGCGTAGAGGATTAAACATAATTAGACTTGGAATGGGCACGTGACTGGTAGCCCACAGCTAATTGCGAAAGGTAGTAAATACTGGATGCGTTGTGCCAGGTGTGGAAATATTTTCTGGGTCGCCAGGCAGGGCAGTCCCGGCTGAAAGTAACCCCTATCCATACTCCACCGTGGTGTGCGTCTGTCTGCAGTGTTCTCTGTTCAAATGCAAACCATGCACCACCTGCGGTCCCCACTGTGCTAACTTTCTGCGTTTTGGCCGCCCAGCGCTCCGCTCGTTGTTGTGAACGTCGCTCCTCTGCCCTTCGTTGTTGTTGTATGTTGAACTTCTTTCGCACCGTACGGAGCCAACCGTGCTAATTGGAGGTGGTTGTTGGAGGGCGATTGCCTCCAGCTGCCCAGTGGTGTCCTTAATTCAAAATCCTCCTTTCAACAACAATACATACTCTGTGCAATGATATTACAAGGCCTGTAATTGTCCAATTGTGTACCAGATTCTCGTCGCTTTGCTAATCGCCTGCTTAAATGACCTCTCGCCATCTCGGGTAAGACTCGCTCGTGAAAACCTTTTCCTGCCGTAGTTGTCCTTGCGGGAGAGTATTTGCGTGCGTGGTCATATTTAAAAAATCCTAATTGACTGCACCGGGTTCTCGTGTGTAAAACGGCGTGCCTAATTAGCGCGTTGCGTCCGACCGCACTCATCACAGGTTTTTTTTTGTTCTTTCCGCAAATTCGTAATTGTAAAGTTTATCACCAACGTTTTCACCAGCGCAGTGAATACAAATTCGTGGAGAGAGACGATGCACAACTCTGGAATTTCATTCGGAGGTAGAAGGAGGGACCACGCGCGCGCAGGATCGGACAGCGTTGCGTACCCACGGTAGACCGGCTGATAATAAAAAAATCTGACGAAAGGCTTTCTTAGGAAGGACGCATCGTTGGCGGTGACGTCGGCCTTGCGGTCGACACTCGTGACACGTGGCAGCTCGAGTTGGGGGAACTTGCACCAGAGGGCTTCCCGCCTGGAAATGGAACGATACAATCGGCTTGTGTGGGCGGTATTTTTTTAAAGCAAGTTTCTGAGCGCAGGCCCAAAGTACCCTAAAACGTTGTGCGAGGTCCAGCAACGGTCGGCACACGTTCGGCACCGTTCGAGTTTTTATCGATGAGAGTTTAACCCGTTGCTCGAATGGAGCCAAGGGTTATATACAGTGAGGGAAAAGTAACGATGGGAGGGAAATCACAAAGGCGAGCAGGATGCGTGCAGTGCACGACCGCATGCGATGGCGTACACCCAGTCAGCATTTGCTGACCGGGTGTATCGAGCAAATCAAAATGGTTGGTCAGACAGGTGGCCCACAGTCTAGACAGGAATTGGGTTAGCCTCAATCTAATGGCGCACGTTTCGGGCAACAGCTGCTCGGTAACTTGGGAGCACGTTCGCTGTAACTCACCTCGCTAGTCCTACCCTTGAGTCATCGGCCGTAATAAGCAGGCCCTGCCTTCCCTCCTTTCATGCCCCCCTTTCCGGGGGCCCTGGAATGATTTGGAGTGATGGTTAGTATTCATTAGTGCGGTTTCTGGCCCCGGTCCCTTTAAATGTTTAACAGTCTCTGCAGACACAGCCCTTGCTGTGTGTTCGTCATCAAAGGCAGTGCCGCGGAACGGGGTGTGGGGTAGCAGTTATTACGTGGTGGGTTTTTAGGCCCTTGATTGAGATGCCGTCTCTGAACCCCCCTCCATCCCCCCCACCCCCAACCACAACTCACGTCTGTAAATTATACATTTGCTCTTTTGCACTTCGTCCACAGTATAGCATTCACGCGCTCGGGGTTTTGAGCGTTGAAAACTTCTCTGCGCCCATAGAACGTGAATCGCGGGGGTTCAGCAGCGTTGGAATGTTCCCCCCCCCCCCTCCGCAGTGCCTGTTTACGCACTCGCCCTTGCTCGTGGTCTCGTGGTGTTCCCAGCCTGGCACAAGCGCTGTGGCGACGTCGCTTAGTTGCAAACGGCGCCCCTCCGCCCCTCACCGTAGTCGTGTGTGTGCGCGCGCGCGCATACACATTGGGCAAGCGGTGGCGGAGGAGTGAACGCAACCACGGTTGGAGTTCAAACTCCCAGCCACGGCTAACATCAGTGTCTCGGAAGTGTTACCAGAAGCAGTTGTGCGTAAAACACCCTCAGCGGTTGTGGGGAGGGGGCGGTGTGTTTGGGAAGACCAAGGCGGCCCGGGCGCACGCGAGGCGACAGCTACGACCCCCTTAAATAAGCCAGCGCTCGCCCCAGCCGTCTCTGAACGTCTCTGTTGGGGTGTGGTGGGGGGAGGGCGGGATCCCCACGAGGCGTTTCGCTCGTAGCCGCCGTGCGCTGCTCGCCGCCGGTGTGCGGATGAAAGGGGGGAGGGGGGGGGCTCTCGCCCGTGCCGCCCGTTCTTCCCAGGGCGGCGGTGGCGCTAACACCGCCGCGCTATATTTGGTCTCGTTATTAGGGTGCTCTCTGCACAGGGAACCGTACTTCCTCTCATTAATTACGCAGCTACCTGTCCTTGGCACTTTTTTTGATTTCCGTGCATTTGTTAATTACGGTCTTCTATAATTATAGCGGTTTATGGAAGGATTTGAAAAGTCAACCCGATGATAAATTATGTCATTAGAGTGAGTTAGTGTTGGCTAAAAATAAACGCTTATGTGGGACTGTGTATTCAACCCTGAAATCGCATATTGGTGTTTTTTTTCTCATTTCTTCGTCAAAAGAAGAATCTCTAAAACGCTGCGGCGACGGCAGCTTCTTCTTCGCAATTAATCCTTTTGGCAGCCCCCCCCCGCCTACCCCCCGTTACCTGACCTAAAATTGTAGTTCAGAGAAAAATGAGCGAGAAACGCTTCTCCTTCTTGAGTGCGTTCACTGGGAGTCGGCAAATAAGTGAAAGTCCTTCTTTAGCGTTCGCCGCGTAATTTTGCAATCGTCAACGATGCCAACAAATGTAATGGCCCCCACCCCCCAAGTCGTTTTGTTGAGGTCCTGAAGAAATATCCCGGCCCGTGCGAGCGCGGTAACATCATCCTCATCATATGCGGGCACGCGGGCACACACTGTTCACTCTCTGCGCCATTAGCACCACCAAGTACCTCGCACTAATGAGGTTATTTTTTTTTTCTCCCACCAAACAAAATATTTGTAATGCAAATAAATAGAAAGGCGTGCACGGCCGAGGAGGTCACGAGGTCAGCTGTTGATGCGCGCTTGCTCATTGCTCGCAGATTGTCGTCAGTGATTATAGCTGTGAGCGTTTGTTTACCCAGGAGAGGCTCGCCCGAGTCGTATTTCAGGAGGGGCTCCTGCTGCATTGGAATGTTTGGCCGATTCCACGAATGAGCCCGTTTGGGCTTTGTGCGGGTTTTTTGAAACCAGTTTGCGCGGAGAAAAAGGCTCGCCCGCGTGTACGTAGGGGATCACGCCAAAGGCTCCTGCGCTCATATGGGTGCTCCGCTTGGCTCTTGCGATGTTGCCGCTCGATCGTGCGTGTGGGTTGGACATTCTTGCGTCCTCGAGAGGCAGGTCCGCGTGTGATTTTCTCTTCTTCCTGCACTGCCTGCCACCGGCCGCAGTGGTATTTGTAACGTTCGGCAGGACCCTACGGGGTCGCGGAACGAGCTAAGGATAAAGCTTTTGAGGGCGGGGCTTTTAAGTGCGCGCCCGCCCGAGCCATCGTCGCCCTTCCACGTACCTCCCCCCCACCCCCACCCATCAGCCTCGCTCTTCTCGCAGCGAGTTGCAGACGAGGCCAAGCGCGCCTCGAGAAACGTGTGGCTTTAATCGCACGTCTATAGAGCCTCAAGCAAGCAAGAACACTACGTCTGTAATTTTTAGCGGCGGAATTGTCGACCTCCAAAGATGACGATGATGTCATCGTCAGCCGGGATGAATGCATCTTCCGGGACCCCTGGATGCGTCTCCTACGCCTCAGAAGGTGGAGGGATACCCAGAATTCCACTGCTTCCCCCCCCCCCCCCACTCCTTCATTAAGGTTTTTTTGGAGGGTTAGATCACGTAAATATAAAGTGTGTCGCTAAAGCCGCCAATCGCCTCCACACAGCCAATGAGTAAGGTTCGTCATGTAAACATTACGTGTTAATTAGTGACTACTTCAGCACACCGGTGTGTTGGAGAGTAAACTCATAACACTTACAATTCTAGTACCATGGCGTTCTGCTGGTGATGGCCATATTTGAGAAGAAATGCTCCTTCGTTGAGCCGTGGGCGTCCTATTAGGCTGCTCTTCATCCTTCGATTGAAGAGCTGACACACACACACACACGTCCTGTTTGTGTCCTTATCCTGGATTTTGGTGTTCTTACGCTGTCTCGTTGAGGAGTCCTCCACTCCGATTAGCGCGGTGTGAAAGAAGTTCAACACCGCTTGTGTTCTGTTCAGTGTCAAGACGTCTCCCCCTCACCACCCTCTTAATAATAACAATTATGACATTTATAACACGCCAAGTCAGCGTGGAGCCAAACTCAAGGCTGCTCGAAAGCCTGACCAAACAGATAGAGGCCTTTAGATGTTTCTTGGCTACGGTATGGTGCGATCGAAGTTCAACGTTCATACGTACGTACAAGCGTGATGGTCTGGGGGGGGCGGCGACTGCCACTTTTATCGTCCCCGCGGGACAATACTAATTTTTCTGAACGTTCAAAATAACATCGGGCCACTTCTCTGCGGCGTGGACTAGATAAACGAAGTATTTGCAAGGTGCAAAACGTCGCCTTTCTCGCGAGATGAAAGTGTTCTGAAATTGGATCGGATGCGAGGCAAATGTTCACGTCGGTTATTACATGTTTCTGTTGCTTGCATTTGAATATCTATGCCTGTGCGCACCACCGCCACCACTCCCTACAGACACTGACGAACGCGCACGCACACGCACTCGCGCAGCCGCACCGTCAATATCACCGTCCTCCGCTGCCTTTGTTGTGCCGCTCCGCAGGCGTGTGGGATGCTGCGTTCTAACGTGATGCCGTTAATCATTTATTTGCCACTTCCCACTGCACTCGGACCACCTCGCTGCGTTTTTAAATGCACGGTGCGTTTTGACTTAATATTAAGGGCGGGGGGGGGGGGGTGTTCCCTTTGTCAATTTTTTATTGATAGAGCCCACAGGGGACTTGACTGATGAGCTTTCCCTTTCATACGGATTCATCTTCCGCCGAGCTCCGAATGTGCTGTGGGCGTCCTATTAGGCTGCGTTTTTCTCTTCGGGAGGACGTGTGCAGCAGGACGTGTGCAGCACAAAAGTGTGCATCCCAACCCCCCCCCCCCCCCCCCCCCCGTCGTCGTGTGTCTCTCTGTCTCTCCAAAAGGATTTTGGAGAGCAGATACGTTGGCCAGCATCTCCACTTGCCCTGTTGGCGTTGCTTTGTTTTGTTTTGCCAAACGGGGGTGGGGGGTGCCCGATGACCGGACGCGTTTGAAGGAAAACATTAGCGCCTTCATCGAGAAGCATGAAAAGCCCTCCTAGACATACAGAGCGGGGGTGGGGGGGGGTGGCGAATCGAGGGGTGGCTAAAGGCGTTGACTTACGCGGCTTGTGTTTGCCTGTTGACGCGGGGGGGCTCCCGTTGCCGTTCATACGCGAAGCCGCTACCTCCTTACGATGGATAGCTCGTGCTGCGGCTCGTTGGAGTTGATATTTTGTATTTTGACTATTTTACTATTTGTTTTTTTTTTTACCAGGTAAGGGCCCGCTGAGCTGTATAGCTCTTTTTTTCAGAAGCAACTTGGCCATCGTAAAGGGATAGCTCAATCGAGTGGCTTATCATCACGTGGAAATTTATAGCGGCCAAATACTCCAAAAACGCGTGATGTCGATGTGAAGTTGCCGGAGAAAAATGCACGCGACCACGAGGAGAAGACGCAACCTGCAAATACGCAGGTGTCAGGGTCAGGATTGAACCCACGACCTCTTGTACATTAGGCGAGGTAGTTTTCATCTCGCCACCGTGGCAAGCGATGACTTAGAGAAGGGAACAGAGTTGGTCATTTGGTTATCGTGGACTGTGGTTTCCTGCACAAGGTTTGTGCTTGTAACGGATAACGTCTGGGAGCCTCACAATTTGCATAGACGTTGCTGATTCATCATTGTTATCATGAACAGCAACAGCACCAGCAGAGCAGCAGTAATGATCTATCCATGACTGGATGTGCCCTCGCCTTGCTTCCACTTCTCACGGTCTCGGCACTGCACCGATCCGTCCAGCTCCTGCACCGCCACCGGCCATCGTCCCTTCCAGCCTGTGACCTATCCTGCCCAAGCCCCCCGCTAACTTTCCTTGACGGTCAGCATGGAGAGAGAGGTCGCATGCGATTGAATTTCCAGTGGGAAAAACTCGCGCAGCGTTGATCGGGCCAACTGCAGCCGAAACTTTTTTTCTATTTGCTGAAGAATACGATAATCTTCGGCCTGATTTCAGATTATTTGAAAAAAAAAGAGTGGTGGGGGTGCTGACCACGTGTGTTCTGTGGCACCTGGTGTGAGCGATGGAGGAGGGGCAGGGTGTCTGGTTCTGTAACCGGACTCAGGCAGGCCACCGGGACTCGTGCCGTCACAGATGGCCACGTCGAGTGATTGATATTGTCGAGAAATCTGGCAGGACGGGGGGCTGGCGGCGGTGTGCAGACGTAGCACGCTCACCATCCTTTGTTTCACGATAGCTTTGTAGCGGATGTACGCAACTCTGACTGTTGCCTGATGAGGCTGTTTGTAATTGCTGGAGACGCGTCAAAGGTACTCGATTTGTAAAGGTTGTGGGTTTTACTCTTCCAACACACCGGTGTGCTGAACTAGTAATGAAATCGTCACGTTTTGTGTACATGATTATCCACGCTAATGACAGAGAGGAGGGCCGCAAATTCATTCAAAATCGTGGATAATCCAAAAATATCAATTTTCCGTGTATCCCGATGCCAAAAAACGCTAATCTATGCATAAATGATGTTTAAGTTAGGAAAATTTAGTTTGCTAATGAACAAAACAAACATTTGTAGTAGAGAATGGACTGTGCTCACTGATTACACTTCCCTGGTCCTGCGCAGAAGACTCCCACCCACAGAGTGGATGACAGCAGAGCCACGCCAATCAACATTAATAAAACTCTGCCAACTGTTGTAAAGATATGGCAACTACTGTACTGTTGAGGCGATCACATGGATTTGGGATCAACCGGAGCAACATATTTGTTCAGTTTAAGCACTCTGTGACTGATGTGAGCCTCCTGTCTATTTTCCTGTCACATGGCACATTTGGTTTGCCATATAAACATGCCAAGGTTCATCGATTGATTACAGTTGATTCTTAAACTTGCGGCACACACGGCGAATCACGCGTGTGGAGCCCTGTGAGTGTCCATTTCGTGTGTATCGTGTGCGACTGGTTCACATGACCCCCTGCAACCAATTAGGACGCTGCACGTGTTTATCGGTGTTAAATAAAACAATAATCGATTATGGAATAAATTCAGGACCCGGAATCATTTGGCTTGTGGTCGTAGGGAGTTAGTGGGAGGTGGTGGGTGCGGGGGGAGGGGAAGGATTGGTTCAGACACGCAACGGTACACTGATAGCTGCAGTCTTCGAAGGGAAACGACTTCATGCCGTGACACGAAGCTGATAGCGCGATTCAAAAATAATTGGGCACAAAAAAATGTAATTGGGGCCTAAAAAAAAACTCCTCCGCTTTGCCTTCCCTCCACCGCCTCCTCCGCCCCATCCCCCCCCACGCCCAGCCAAGCAGCGCCTGGAGGACCGTCTGTCGGCAGCGGCGCGTGAGAAACTTGCGCAGGCCGCCAAGGAGTCGAAGGAGCGGCAGGCGCAGGCGGAGCGCGAGCGCCAGCAGGGCCTCCTGCTGGCGGCGTTGGTGGCGGCGCCGGCTGCGTCGGCGCGGGACGAGCGCGAGCGAATGCTCCAGGCCGAGAGGAGACGCAAGGCTGAGCTCTTCCTCCAGAAGCTGCGGCACCCCGGGGACGCGGGCGGCTCCGCCAAGGTGCGTGCGCGTGGCGTCGCTGTCACTGACGTTTTTGTCGCCGTCGTCATCTTACTCGTCGTTGACGTAGTCATTGTGATTATCGTCGTTACCATTGTCGGCATCATAATCGTCATTACCATTGTCATCGTGGTCACCATCGTTGCCATCCATCGCATCGTGACGGCCCGTTGAATTGCTTACCCAGGCGCGAGGGGGGCGACTCATTATAGACGCCTTGTGGGAAGGAACTTCTGGCGCTGAGAAGGTTTAGCAGCACTTGACCCTCGCCACACCAAACCTCAGCGCTCTCTTCTTCACCAGATGGAGACGGTGGCAGCGGGAGAGGTGCCGCCGGTGTTGGTCACACCGGCGGCATCGGCACTGGCGGCTGCGGCGGCGGCCGCGGCGGCTGCAGCGGCGGTCGCGGCGGCCGCGGCGGCCGCGGCGGCAACGGCGGCAACAACGGCGGCGGCGACGGCGGCGCCGGTACCACCGGCACCATCCCCTGCGCCGGACGAACCTCCGGAATCAAAGAAGGCGCGGCACTCGGGGAAGGAGAAGAAGAAGGAGAAAGAAGAGGATGAGGAGGAGAGGAAGAGGAGGAGGTCACGCGAGAGGAGCCGCTCGCCGCGTCACGAGCGCGGCGCCCCGAGGGACAAGGGGGGGGCGCGCAAGAAGAAGAGCTCGCGCGACAAGAAGAAGGCGAAGAGGTCAAAGCGCGAGCGGAGGTCCCGCTCGCGCTCGGCTCCCCGCTCGCGCTCCCGCCCGCGCTCGAGCTCGCGCTCCAAGCAGCCGCTGCCCAGCGCGTACAAGTCAGCGCGGCGCTCACGGTAAGCAGAGTCAAGAGCTGAAGGGGGGTGGGGGGTGCCGCTTTGGCGAGATGTTAACTACCTCGCCTGGTGTACAAAAAGAGGTCGTGGTTTTTCGATCCCGGTATTGACTAGGCCTGTATATTTGGAGTTTGCGTGTCTCTCTCTCCCTGTGGTCGTGTGATATAAGCCACTTCGTTGAGCTATAATTTGTGATAGCCAGGTCGCTTCTGAAAAATAACTGTATAGCTCAGTGGATCTTACCTGGTGAAATAAAAAGTTTATTTTATTTTAGTTGGTTTGAACGTGCGTGTCGTATGCGGTGGGGGGGGGGGGGGGGGTTAGGCTTAGAAGCGACGCTCGCAACATTGGCCGGAGTGCCGGGCATCTGCCAGTCATCTCGGTCAGGTAATCCATTCCACCTGGGACCGTGTCCCCGTGACCGCCTGCCATGTGGCAAGCCTTCGAGATTTCACATAGCAGCCTCAAAGTGCAGCTAGTCTGGTATAAGCGCTGTGGTTACATCGCCATCACTTAGCTGCTGCCGCTGTTGTTGTTGTCGCGGCTGTTGCGTGTTAAATTGGGCCAGTCGGAAATCATTGCTTCCTACCCACGTAATTAGACAAATGTGTTTTGTGGGTGTGAAGAGTCACTTTTAAACAACAAAACGATTAAACGTTCCACGTCTCGTCATCGTCGGCCACGGTAAATTCTGCTGCTGGATGAAGGCCCTCCGCAAGCCTCCGCCGTCCGTCGCGGTCTTGAGACGCAGCGGTCCCTCTCCGTCTCGTGCCTGGTTTCTTGGCTCCATCTCCGCAAGTGAAACGCCCTCTCGGGTGCGGCGTGGTTCTCTCGAGCCTCTTGATTTGGCAAATCTCTGTTGTCGGCCGCAGGTCCCGGTCGCGGTCCGTGGAGCAGCGGAAGGAGGACACCCTGCCGAGTGCCTACCGCGTGTCCACCAGCCCCGTCCGGAGCACGCGGAGGTGGGGCAGCCATTATCCATCTCCCCTATCTCTCTGTCTCCACTCTCTCTCTCCCAACTGCTCTGTCTCTCCTTCCCCACTTTCTCCACTCTCTCCCCCCATCTCCCCGGTCTCCACCTCTCTCCACCCTCTCGATATCCGCTCACTACCAATAACAGTGGGGAATATTTGAACTGGGCTTGGCCCTCCCCTGGGTTGCCTCGGCCTCAAATGAGTACCTAGTGCGGTGTGTAAATATCGCCACGAGGGAGACAAAGGCGGTTGGGCGTGATGCTGGCCACCCCCTCTTGTGCCATGCCGGCCTTCATAGGTGATCGCTAACAGCACTTGCTCCTATAGTCTGTTAAGGCTGTATGGGGCATCTTTATATTTGGAGCCCAGGTGTGTGTCTGTGTCTGAGAGCCCGTTGTGTGTGTGTGTGGGAGCCCTGGTGTGTGTGTGTGTGTCTGGGAGCCCGGTGTGTGTGTGTCTGGGAGCCGTGTGTGTGTGTGTGTCTGGGAGCCCGGTGTGTGTGTGTGTGTCTGGGAGCCGTGTGTGTGTGTGTCTGGGAGCCCGGTGTGTGTGTGTGTGTCTGGGAGCCCGGTGTGTGTGTGTGTCTGGGAGCTCGGTGTGTGTGTGTGTGTCTGGGAGCCGTGTGTGTGTGTGTCTGGGAGCCCTGGTGTGTGTGTGTCTGAGAGCCCGGTGTGTGTGTGTCTGGGAGCCCGGTGTGTGTGTGTCTGGGAGCCTTGGTGTGTGTGTGTGTGTTTGGGAGCCCGGTGTGTGTGTGTGTCTGGGAGCCCGGTGTGTGTGTGTGTCTGGGAGCCGTGGTGTATGTGTGTGTCTGGGATTCCTAGTGTGTGTGTGTCTGGGAGCCCTGGTGTGTGTGTGTCTGGGAGCCCTGGTGTGTGGGTGTGTCTGGGAGCCCTGGTGTGTGTGTGTCTGGGAGCCCTGGTGTGTGTGTGTGTCTGGAAGCCCTGGTGTGTGTGTGTGTGTCTGGAAGCCCTGGTGTGTGTGTCTGGAAGCCCTGGTGTGTGTGTGTGTGTGTCTGGAAGCCCTGGTGTGTGTGTGTGTCTGGGAGCCCTGGTGTGTGTCTGGGAGCGCGGTGTGTGTGTGTGTGTGTCTGGAAGCCCTGGTGTGTGTGTGTGTCTGGGAGCCCTGGTGTGTGTGTGTGTCTGGGAGCCCTGGTGTGTGTGTGTGTGTCTGGGAGCCCTGGTGTGTGTGTGTGTGTCTGGGAGCCCTGGTGTGTGTGTGTGTGTGTCTGGAAGCCCTGGTGTGTGTGTGTGTCTGGAAGCCCTGGTGTGTGTGTGTGTCTGGGAGCCCTGGTGTGTGTGTGTGTCTGGGAGCCCTGGTGTGTGTGTGTGTGTCTGGGAGCCCTGGTGTGTGTGTGTGTGTCTGGGAGCCCTGGTGTGTGTGTGTGTGTGTCTGGAAGCCCTGGTGTGTGTGTGTGTCTGGAAGCCCTGGTGTGTGTGTGTGTCTGGGAGCCCTGGTGTGTGTCTGGGAGCGCGGTGTGTGTGTGTGTGTCTGGAAGCCCTGGTGTGTGTCTGGGAGCGCGGTGTGTGTGTGTGTCTGGAAGCCCTGGTGTGTGTGTGTGTGTGTCTGGAAGCCCTGGTGTGTGTGTGTGTCTGGGAGCCCTGGTGTGTGTCTGGGAACCCGGTGTGTGTGTGTGTGTCTGGGAGCCCTGGTGTGTGTGTGTGTCTGGGAGCCCTGGTGTGTGTCTGGGAGCGCGGTGTGTGTGTGTGTGTCTGGAAGCCCTGGTGTGTGTCTGGGAGCCCTGGTGTGTGGCTTTTGCGCTCGCGGGCTCGGAAGAGACGCGTCACCCGCGTGTCCGCTCGCTCCCCCCACCACCCCACCACCCCCCACCACCCCCCAACCGCCCTCCACGCCGCCTGCCAGGTCGCCCAAGGAGCACAAGCGGAAGAGGTCGCCCAGGGCGGAGGGGGAGGACGACGTCCACCGCAGGAAGAAGCATCCCCAGCCTCACCCGAAGCGCCACGCGCGGCCCTCGCACGCGCCCAACGCCGGCGGGGGGGCGGAGCCCTCCTCCTCTTCCACCTCCTCCTCGAGGAAGAAGAAGCGCGACCACTCGCACTCGGTGGAGCCCGACGCGTCCCAGCCCAGCGACGCGAGCAACTCCTCCGCCGTCGCCGCCACCACCACCACCACGCGCACGCACGGGCACGCCACGTACGTCGCCAGCTGATGGAGGCAGTGGAGTTGGCGTTATTGATTTGGTGGTAATGGTGGCGGTGGCCATGATGGGTGGTGGTGATGTTTGGCGGTGGTGGTGATGGTTGTGATGGTGGCAGTGGCGCGGTGGTGATGATGGGTGGTGATAGTTGTGGAGCTGGTGGTGGTAATGGTGGTTGTGGTGGTGAAAGTGACGGCGATGGAGGTGTTGTTGATGTGGTTGTGGGGTGGTAGTGGTAATGGGTTGGGATAGCACGGTTAGAGACGTCTCGTCCAGAAGTGGGGACCTGTACTAAAACCGACTTGGAGAGAGATGGGTTTAGGTAGGGATGCGGAGATATGGAAAGAGACAGAGGGAGAGAGGAATACAGAAATAAGACGTGGAGAGAGAGACAAAGAGAGCAACATATACCGAGAGAGAAGCTCAGATATGTCGAGAGACAGACACGGTGATAGATATTGGAGAGAGACACGCACACACACAGACAGGCAGAAGGACAGCGGGGGTGGGGAATGCCTGTCTGAGAGCGACATAGACATGGATCTGGAACGACATGGAGAGTGACAGAGGTACGTGCCGCGACAAGAGCGTCACAAAGCGAGACACGAGCGGACTTGCAGAGCGATATGACAAGTGGTGCGCGGAGACACGCACGGGTGCAAGACAAACCGAGACGCACACAGAGGCGGAGAAAGAGAGCGCGAGTTTAGAGGGAGAGAGCGACGGGGAGAGAGATGTGGGGGGGCTCGCGCGTCGCCGCTGTGCTGCGGTTTTCAAGCATCGCGTATCTGTGTTGACTGCGAATCGCTTGGGGGATGCGCTGCAACACTTTTGTATGTGGTTTATTAGCTTGCGGCTTGAAGGCATGTGCACGCCACGGTCATTAATCAAGGGTCATTTAATTTTAACCGAGCACTTCACTAAAGCTTTGCCCCATTTCTTTTTTTTATCTTTTCTTTTTTTTGGTACGTTCGCTAACTCACTCGCTCGCTTCGTTAACAGGCCTCTGGTTCCGGAGAAGGACGGCACCGCCTCTCCGACTCTCTCCGCGGTTCAAGTCAAAATCACTCAGGTGGGAATCGCGCTCTCGGGCGCGGGGATTCCGAGCCGACCCGTCGGCCAATCTGTCGTCGAGTCGCTTACTTTGACGGAGTTGGACGAGAGAGCCCGTCCGGGCGTTAAACATATTTTTGGCACGCCGCCACCACCACCACCACTGCGGATGTTGTGGAGCTCAACAAAGCCCTTCGCGAGCGCCGCCGGTTCTCGTGTAACGCGCGAGCGTGTGTTGAGGGCGGGGGCCGATTGGCGCGCGAGGTTACGGAAGACGTGGATCGCGATCGGAGGGTCACAAGTTCAGATCCCACTTGGCAGGCTCGTTCAGCTTTTGATCCCCCCTCCCCCCAAATTCGTGAGAAGCCGCCAATCATTGTTCCGTGAAATGAATCGCCCCCCACCCCGTCCCCTCTGTCGGATGATGAGTACGCCATGCTCGTGTGAGCAGGGTAACCGTGACTTAGGCTGCAAGCTGGCCAGTAGATGGCACTACAGCAAAGGGCTTCGTGAACCCATCCGTGCGGGCCACTAAGTGTTGTCTCCTCTCTTGCTTGGGTTTTCTCCAGGTGCTTTGGTTTTCCTCCCACGAGCAAGTAATTTTGTCAGCTCTTTATCAATCGACTGCTGCATGAATGCCTCCCCCATACTGGGTTCGTCGTGGGGATTGTTTGAACAACGATACTTCACCGCTCCGTTCGTTGCAGGTTGGCGGAGGAGGGCCCCTCGGAATGTTTCACATTTGATTCGCCACTGATGTTAGCCGTGTGCAGGAATCGAACTCGGGTTGGCCCGGTTGAATCGCTCTCCAAACGCAGTTGGCCAAATCTCCCAGTGCAGGGAACCTGCTGAAGACGAGCTTTTAGACTCGGCGACGCTTTCCAGAATAAATAAATGACCCATCATCGATTGTTAAACGTCCAGTCTGACAGCACAGGATGTGGTGGAGCTTTGCTCAACGTTTGTCTGCTAGGGGGTGGGGGTGGCGCGGGGTGGGGAGGGTGAGGTGGGGTGGGGGGAGATGGGGGTGCTCGTGTTTTGAGACCGTGGGGGTGGTGGTGGTGATGGCTCCTCTTCCCGCGCGCGTGTGCTGCAGGATATCATGGCGCGAGTGAAGGCGATGCTGGCCGCTGAGAAGGAGCTCCCTTCGCCCTCGCCCAGCTGAGAACAACAACAACGGCACAACGCCGCAAGCCACTGCACAAAACATGACGGCGTATCGCCGTTTCGTTCATTAAATCGTCACAAGAGTTGAACTTTTTCGCCAAACGGTGTTGTGTTTTTTTTGCACCCCCCCCCACACGGCCGTTTTGTTTTTAATGCCACGCAGCGAGGCCAGGTGTGGCGTATGTCCGTATGTTGAACTTCTTGCGTAGCCAACCCGTACTAATCGGAGGTGCGGGGGAAGGGCAACAAACCGAATTAATATCCGCAGCGTTAATGTGCCGCGGAATTAATTTTTTGGTTTTGCTTCTCCGTTAAATAAAGCAGGCCGAGGTTATTTGTTCGCGCTACAGGGCTGGTAAATTTAAGGAAAAGGGATAACGCTAGCAGCGTCGTACGATCGACCTGTCTCCGGGATGGTCTTCCGAGAGACCTGTCCTGTTGTTCCCCCCCACCCCACAAGCTGTACGGAGAGGAACACGTGCGAGGCACCACCAGGCTTCCCGTTACCACATCTGGCCTCCTAGAAGCCATATTACCACATTACGTTGGCGGACATCTGCCGATGAGTTTTCTTTCTTGTAAATAAGTAGTATCCCTTTCGTTAAAGAAAAAAAGGTTCAACTTGTCTTAACAGTTATTTTTTTTGTTACGAAATGAATTTTAAAGGAACAAAGTTTGTGACAGTTTCTCCTTTGTTCAATCGCTGGTGACCCGTTAACCGGCTATTCTGATTGCCCTTGTAAATAAATAGAAATGAACGTGCGGATCTAGTCGCCTGCATTTGGTGGAATAAAGTTTGTGGCTTGTCTTTTTTTGAACGAATGCCATTTTAACTCCCGTCGGTCGCGTTTTGTCGCTAGGACGCATGCAACGATTCACGCGCCCCCTTCTCTCGCTGTCGCAATTCTGTGAATTGTCAACGATTCGGGGGGGGGGGGGGGGGTCCGTGGTTGCTGCAATCGAGACTTTGATCGTCAGCCGTTGGGGGCCCGTGCGGTGCGCCCCTCTTTGAGTAGCTGCTGCACGGGGGGGGGGGGGGGGGGGTCACGTGAACTCGCCGGCCGACGATTCGACGCGCGTCGAGAGAGCCGAGCTGTCGAATAATTGTAACGGGGAGCATGGCCTGTTTGGCGCGTTGAAGGCGAGACGGTTTCCTTGGATTCATCACGGGGAGGGGCCTCATGCTGGATGTAGCAGAGAGAGGAAATCGAGATGTGAAGGTGGTGGTGGCGTTGGTGGCATCGACAGCATTTGTCCAGTTGACCACTTGAACTTCACGTCAGGTCGAATGCACTGCCTACAAAGGGGCGTTTGCACACTTTTGGACTTTTCACAGTTTTTTTGGGGGGGGAATTTTTCAACAATTTAAATTCTTTGCACTGTGGGTGTTTCGAGGGTACCAACTCTGATTGCTTTTTTTCCTTTCCCGTGCACGTCTCTTTGAGGAAACATCCCAACAGTCTGACCCATGTTCAGCCTAACAAGCTCAGGATGTTGCTATCGTGCCGCACTCTTATCCCATCCCGAGCGCCCGTCGGCACCGTCAGGAACCTTCCTGCGTGCCTCGTCTGGCGGATAGTTTCCCGAGAGGCCCCAAGTGAGTGCGCGCGCGAAATTAAACGCCTGCGACCTCGAGCGACCGAGCCGTCGCCGTCAAACCGAACTCCGCGCGCCAACGAAGTTTAACCTGGAGGAGCCCCCGAAGTTCAACCGGCGGGGGAACGTCAGCGTTGCTGGTGTAGTGACCGAAGCCGCCAGACCCCCCCCCTCCCTCCTCCCAGTGCAATCCCCTGATGCGTGCGTTGGCTTGGAACTGACCTTGTTAACCTTTGACCCTGTCTGTATTATTACCCCCATGCTCCCCATCACTGCGGAACCCACCATCACGGGTTCTCGCCCGTTCCACGCATTGGAAGTCGCTGCACCGTGATGTATGGAGCACCGAATCAAGTTGAAATAAATTGCTGTCGGTGTTACATGGGATAAAATATACTATTCCCTCCCCCATATTGCTGGGGCGAGTGCTGTTAGCGAGCACCCGTTAAGGTCGGAAAAGGGCACGAGTGGGGGTTGTTTGCCGGCACCACGCCGAGCCACTTTTCCCCCACCTCCCCAGTGCCGACGATTACACACTGTGCCAGGTACTCGTTTAAGGCCGACTCGACCTAGGGGAGGCTAAAAGAAACCAGTTCAGATATCCAGTCGCCGCTGACGCGAGCCATGGCCTAGGATCGAACTCTGGAAGCTGGGTCCGTAGGACGGTGCTCAAACCGCTGCACCACCGAGGGGATATACTGGGTTAGGCACACACCAAGTTCCCGACTAGGAGAAGCAGTGCTCTCTTCATCGCGGTGAGGGGTGCGGGGGTGCGGAATGTGTTGAACAATAATCCGGCGCGTGCAATGGTGCAACGACGTAATTTGAATTGGCGCGGGGAATATTGGGAAAGCTGGGAGAAAGAAGAGCGCCTGGCCTCGGGCTAAGCATCCCAAGGGGAGTCCACTCGCGCGCAGAGATGGTGTGTGTGTGTGCTCGCGCGCGTCTAGCGTTAAACTTTAACTGATGCTTCCGAACTTGTCCAAATAAACTTGTTTCAAAATGAAATGGAGGACTGCGACGTGTTCGGCCCTTGTTTATTATTAAGAGCCTCTCCTGTACGGAGAGGACTGGCTGGCGACTCCCCCCCCACCCCCCCTGCTGTGTCTGTGCGAGGTTGGCCTGGTGGTCGTGGTCCAGCCGTCGGAGAGTACCCGGCGGGAATTCAGTGGGACCATCCTGTTTGCTGCGGCCTCCACACCACCTTCCATTCACAGCACCTCACCTGGGGGTGGGCCCCACGTCGCAGTTGCGTCTCCCCCCCACCCCCCACACGGCACGTCCGAGAGCGACGTCGCTTGTTCGAAAATCCAGTTGCGTGTTTTAGTTTTTCTGGTGCAGCGAAGATGGACCTCGAATCAGTCGCAGACGATCGCGCAAAATATCTCGAGGGACCCGTGCAGCGTGGTCCGTCTCGGCTGAATTTGGCAAAATTCCACCTCCCGATTTAAGGGGAGAAAACAAATGAGTTTGTTTTGGCATGCGATAAACACTTCTCGCACGGCATATAAAACTATAACCCAAGTACAGCATGAGAATAAGTTGCGTGGTGTTTATGTGTGTGGGGGCGGGGGGGGGGCCTGGGCCTCCCCTAGGTCAACTCGACCTCAAATGAGTACCTGGTGTGATGTGTGAGCATCGCCACTGGGGAGACAAAGGCGGCCGGACGTTGTGTTGGCCACTCACCCCCTCGTGTGCCGTACCGGCCTTCATAGGTGCTCGCTAACAGCACTTGCCACAAAAGTCTGTTAAGGCTAGACGGGGGATATTTGTCTTTGGGATCTGTGACAGCGGTGCACCGCTCGCTGCAGATTTCTGAATTGAGACGTCTTCGTGTCACAAGGATGTAAGTTGAACTTCTTTCGCACCGTACGTAACCAACCGTGCTCATCGGAGGTGCGGGGCGCGGGGGAGGGAGGACGACCAAACACAAAGCGGTTCTAGAGAAATTACTTTTCAATGAAGTCGATGGTCGCAATCCAGCAAACGAAACGACCGCACGCAAACAAATCCATCGCGTGACAAATCCTCAAGCGTTCTCCCGAGTGCAATAGGAGTGCGATTGAAGAGGGGGTGGGGGCGGTGGGTTAGAGCCGCAGATCACGTCGAAATGAAATCAGTCGCGAAGAAAAATCCACGCGCAACGCGCATGGATTATACGAGTCGCTCCGATAGGCGTTCGTCTTCATCGGTGCGGTATTGGATAAAGCGGTCGGGAAGGCGATGAGGAGTGAAATGCCCTTTTCATGTTTTCAAATCGTCCTTTCGTGCTCCGGGTACGTTCGTCTCCCGAGAGAACATTTTCGGGCAAACCCTTTCAAGCACGTGGCCCGGTGCTCGATCGTGCCAAGCAAGGCCCATAAAAAACACACCGTTCGCGACACGACGAGGTGACGCCGCTAAATTTTCACTCGCAATCGGATCGTGCGGTGTTTTTAAACCACGGCGAGGATTGCTTACGCGCCCCGCCGTTGCCGACTCCCGCGACTCGTAAACAACAGCTGAGAGCCACGGTGGTTACATCGCTGGATAATTGGAAGTGGGGGCGGGGGTTGGTGGTGGGGGAACTTATATTTTAAAACTTCACTGTTTACAGTTGCGCTGTCTCGTGCGCTCGAGAAATTACAGACATTGGCTGTCCAACTTTGAAAAATTCTTGGAAACTAGTTCCCCCCCCCCTTACACATCCCTTTAAAAAAAAAATCGAGGGCGTCCGTGAGGTTATAAATCCACGTTCCCCCCCTCGCCCGCCCGCCCGCCCACCCAACTCCTGGAGATAAACGCTGACGTTTCATTTTATCATAGCAGGGGTAGAACAATGCCGAAAGAGTAAACCCGCCCAATGTGTGCGTATGCTCATCAAAACAACGCGAGCGCATGCCACGCACAACCCCCAACACGAGGAGGCCGGCAGGGAGCCCCGTGCCGATTGTCTTTGTTGAGGCCTGCCATTGTCAGGGCCCATCTTGCGATAAGCCCATCGTCGTCGTCGACAGCCGTGGTCAATCCACTGCTGGATGTGGAAGGCCTTCCCTAAAGACCACCAGCCACCCTTTCTCGCGACGCTGCGGTGTGATAAATGCACCCAGCGCGCACTAAAAACAAACTTGACTCGTCCGTCATTCCGTCTCCTCGGGTTTGACGTGATAATCCCACGACTTGTACATGCAAGTAGTATATTTAAAATATATATATACCAGTTGGCTTGCCGTCTCGTCTGCGGCACTTATTTGATTATTTTACTCTTACGTTACCTTAAATCAGGGGTCGCCAACCTGCGGCTCTCTAAAAAAGACTCCGTGACGGAATTCGAACAAAAAAAGTATCCTCTCGTTACTTCGCTCGCCGAACCCCCCCCCCCCCCCCGTCGAGTCATTACAACATCGACGTGGGAATTCAACCTCTGCGGAACCCATCCCCTCCTCAATCCTATTCGGGCCCCGTCGTCTCTTGCTCCTCATTCGGCTCTGCGCCTTTCCCTTACCAGGGCCGCCCCTTCCTCTGTAGGGCCCTCGCCTCTCTCGACGTGGACAACTCTCCCCTTCCTCCCGGCGCCACGTGGTGGGTTGGTTGGCTTTGGGTTGTGGTGGAGTTTGAGGGTTGGGGGGCGGTGTTGTGAAAGGCGATTGGGGTGGAGTGGCGGCAGGAGGTAGGGGTGGGTGGGTGGGGGCAGGAGGTAGGGGTGGGTGGGGGCAGGAGGTAGGGGTGGGTGGGGGCAGGAGGTAGGGGTGGGTGGGTGGGGGCAGGAGGTAGGGGTGGGTGGGGGCAGAGGGTAGGGGTGGGTGGGTGGGGGCAGGAGGTAGGGGTGGGTGGGGGCAGGAGGTAGGGGTGGGTGGGGGCAGGAGGTAGGGGTGGGTGGGTGGGGGCAGGAGGTAGGGGTGGGTGGGGGCAGAGGGTAGGGGTGGGTGGGTGGGGGCAGGAGGTAGGGGTGGGTGGGTGGGGGCAGGAGGTAGGGGTGGGTGGGTGGGGGCAGGAGGGAAGGGTGGGTGGGTGGGGACAGGAGGTATGGGTGGGTGGGTGGTGGCAAGAGGTAGGGGTGGGTGGGTGGCGGCAGTAGATAGGGGCGAGTGGGTGGGTGGCAGCAGAGGGTAGGGGTGGGTGGGTGGCGGCAGGAGATAGGGGCGAGTGGGTGGGTGGCGGCAGGAGGTATAGGTGGGTGGGTGCCGGCAGGAGCTAGGGGCGAGTCTGCTTCTCGGGATGCTCCTGCCTCCACCGAGATGTTTTGGCCATCTCTTGAGACTCACGTGGCCGTGCAATTGATTCCCACGTGTTGTTGTTGTCACTGCTGCTGCTTACCTGCTTACAGTAACTCACTCGGCCATATTTATCGCAGTGCATCACTGGGCAGCTACTTGTCCATGGTTAAGGGCTCGAATGTTTCTGTAACCTTAAGACACTTGGGGGTTCCTATCTCAGTTTATTGGGCCCCCCCCCCATCCCCTCTTCCCCGCCAAGGTTTTTCCAGTCGGTGTCTCGCCGATCTAGACCCCCTCTGGGATTGACGTGCACTTCACGTGCGTGACGCTCTCCCCACTCAACGATGTCTCTCAAACCAACTGGAAGGGCTTTAGCCCAGAGTTTGCCAAGTCTCACGGGGGCAAAAATGTACATGTCCACGAAATATTTTTCGATTTAAAGCTTTCGTGACTGCAAGGATTCATCTTCTTTGGTTCTTTCGGTAAAGTCACGTAGAATGAGAATAAAATAATAAGTTGATAAAATAAAATAACACAATACAATTCTCACGACGTTTCGGCCACAACACAAGCGGCCTTCATCGGGTGAAGGGACGAGACTGTCTGGAGGACAGTGAGAATTTCGTTATGTGTTATTTTATTTTATCAATTTATTATTTTATTCTCATTCTACGTGACTTTACCGAAAGAACCAAAGAAAACGAAATTTATTTATTTATTTACCAGGTAAGGCCCACTGAGCCATATAGCTCTTTTTTTCAGAAGCGACCTGGCCACAAACGATAGCCCAACGAAGTGGCTTATAACGTGGAAATGTATGGTAGCCAAATGCTCTAAACGCGTGTTTATGAATGTGGAAGGTATCGAACCCACGACCTCCTTGTACACCAGGCGAGGTAGTTAACATCTCATAGCCACCGTGATGATGATGAGAGAGAGAAACACGCAAACTCAAAATATACAGCAGCAGGCGTCAGGGCCGGATCGAGCCCACGATCTCCTGCATACCAGGCGAGGTAGTTAACATCTCCTAGCCACCGTGATGATGATGAGAGAGAGAGAGACGCAAACTCAAAATATACAGCAGGCGTCAAGATCAGGATCGAACCCACGACCCTCTGTACTCCAGGTGAGGTAGTCAACATCTCGCTACTGCGGCGCCCCTAAAGAAAGAGAGAGAGAGAGCTGCATCAGCCATGCCACATGTCCGTGATGCAGTCATTTTTAGTCTGTTGATGATCGGCGATTCGGCAATCGACTCATCTCGACGAGCTGTACACGATGCACCACTACGGTGCATACGATCGTCCTCGCTGCGTTTCGACATCGCGGAGTAGCACCACCGATTTCGGATTGATTGGTTACCCCAGTCGCGGAGTTTAGTAACACCCCTGGGAAAAAAAATAGTGTCCCAGAAATAAAATATTTAATTGCCTCGGTCATTTTGTATTATTTTGACCCCGGGTTACCGCCATAAGGATCCTTTGCCCCATATCCGGAGGAGGAGGAGCGCGGAGTGGGGGGGTGACAGAAGTCCTGAAGAGAGAGAGAGAATGATTGGAGGCGGAGCATCGAGAGAGCGGGCGGAGTGGGAACGTAAAACAGCTGCTCACAGACTCCGCAGCCGGGGTTGTTAACCCGTTGCGGGAAGAGACCGCGAACCTCGTTGCTCCGTCGACGTCGCGTTCTCGTTCTCAGGAAAAGAGGACGCCACCAACCTCGACTGGTTTGACATCCCGTGCAGAAAGAAACAGAACAAGAGCCTCGAGGCTGGTTGGAGTCCTCTTCCAGGATTAAATCGGGGTTCTGATTCTAAGCTCTCCTCGTCCGATCCTTGTTTTAAAAGTCCGTCCCCAAAACCGCGATGATGCAAACATCGTTGTCGGCATCGTCTTCTGGTGCTGCCGCGCGTTTCCTCCGACCGCGCACGGATAAGTTCGCCTCCCTGTTGAAGCTGCTGCTGCTGCTGCAGTTGTGCGTCTTCAACCCTGGTGGGGTCTGCGCCACGCGAGAGAAGAGCGGTTCTGGAGACGTGAGCAAGGGCATCGTGAGTGTTCTGATCGCGTTGCCTCCGCCTCCGTGCGTCGGTGCTCTGCGTGTGTCCACCGGCACGTGTTGTGTCTCTCGTCGTTGTCCACCGGCACGTGTTGCGTCTCTCGTCTTT
Source organism: Petromyzon marinus (assembly GCF_048934315.1). NCBI lineage: Eukaryota > Metazoa > Chordata > Hyperoartia > Petromyzontiformes > Petromyzontidae > Petromyzon > Petromyzon marinus. Next base: position 19,717,953 of record NC_133671.1, read on the forward strand.
GTCCACCGGCACGTGTTGTGTCTCTCGTCTTTGTCCGTCAGCACGTGTTGTGTCTCTCGTCTTTGTCCACCGGCACGTGTTGTGTCTCTCGTCTTTGTCCACCGGCACGTGTTGTGTCTCTCGTCTTTGTCCACCGGCACGTGTTGCGTCTCTCGTCTTTGTCCACCGGCACGTGTTGTGTCTCTCGTCTTTGTGAACGGAGTGGCGAGCGCCTTGCTGCACAAAGCCGGCGACCCGCGTTCGATTCCGGCTCAGGGCGCACAACGGTGACGATTATTTGAACCAGGCCGTGAGTCCTCCTCCCCCAGGTCGACTCAGCCTCAAATGAGTGACCTGGTGCCACTGGGGAGACAAAGGCGGCCGGGCTTAGTTATCGGCACACCCAACCCCCTCGTGTGCCATGCCGGCCTTCATAGGTGCTACTCGCTAACATCACTCTTGCCCCAGCAGTCTGTTGAGGCAACACGGGGAGATCTTTGTCTTTGCACGTCTGTATGTTGCGTACTCGTATTTAGTGGTGAACTCGCTGCGCTACAAACCCGGCGACCCATCAAGTGGAGTGTGTATCTGAACCTGTCCAGTGGGCTCCCCGCTGGATCGACTCTGCCTGACATGGACTATCTTGTGTGGTGTCTAAACGTGAGAACACGAGATACCAAGGCGGCTGGGATTGTTTATTATGTTTCTGGCTAAAACTCAGCAAGTTGACGAAGCCGAGAGCACGAGGTGCTGGCATCTGCCAGTCATCTCGGTCAGTCACACCCCAGGGCACCTCTCGTCCCGTGAACTCCTCTGCCAGCAGCGAAAGTCACCGTGGCGCACGGTGGCCTCTTGGTCTTGCCGAGTGCTGCTGCTGCTGCTGCTGATTTCAAAGTCGTGATGCAGTCGCAACAGCGCCTGCGACAAGCGCACCCGACCGATCGTTGCAGCTCAGCGGGCAATTGAGGCCGTCGTACGGATAACAGGTGTTATAGGCTGCTGTGTGGCCACGGTGTGAGCGACGCAGCGAAACAAAACAGGGAAATCCATTGATGTATTGTACTTGCTATGCGCACGTGTAGAAACTCCGGAGCGGTGGTGCAAGCGGTTGGCGTGCCGCGCTGCGAACCCGTCCGAACCCGAGTTAGACTCTCGCCCGCGGCTACCATCAGTGGTGTGATGACATAACGCGATGAAGTATGGTCAAACTACGTCTCACACGACCAATACGGCGTGGGGGAGGCCTTCATCCGGCAGTGGATTTGCAACAAAGGCCTGGCTCTCACTTGAACGCGAAGGCAAACTTAAAGCGCGCTGGTTATGATGAATCAATTATAAGCCACGTGTTAGATGGTACAGGGTGGCACGTGTTAGACCAACCAATGCATGACTTCTGTACATGACAAGGGCAGCGAATGAGTGAGTGAATGGTTGAATGAATGAGTCGGTGAATACATGTATCAATGAATGTGTGAACAAATTAAGTGAGCGAGCGAGTGAGTGAGCGAGTCAGAGACGTGAGCGGATGAGTCGGCACACGAGTGGTTGGGGGTCAGTGAGTGAATGCGTTTGGGGGGGGTGTGCATTGAATGAGCGAACGCTCTCTCTGTCTGTGTGTGTCTGTGTGGCTTACAACAACGAGCGGAGCGCCGGGTGGCCAAAGCACAGCAAGTTGGCACAGTAGGGTGCACAGGTGGTGCATCGGCCAGTACTCATCTCAGTCAGTCGACCCGTGGCACCTGCTGGGTCTGCCCCGTGACCTCCTGCCGGTGGGCGTTCGAAACTTCACGTGGCCTCAACGTGCACCTAGCCTGGCACAAGCGCCGTGGTGACGTCACCCCCACTTGGTGGCCAGTGGCGGTTGTTGTTGTCTGTGTGGCTGTGTGTGGATGATGTCGGGGGGAGCGGTAGTGTAGTGGTTAGCGCATTTGCGCAACGAACCTAGCCACCCGGGTTCGATTCCAGCTCACGGCCAGCAGCTGTACCGATTATCTCAACCGGTCCTGGGCCTCTCTTAGGTTGACTCAGCCTCAAATTAGTACCTGGTGCGGTGTGTAAACATCGCCACTGGGGAGACAAAGGCGGCCGGGCGTGGTGTTGGCCACCCCACCCCCTCGTGTACCGTGCCGGCCTTCATAGGTGCTACTCGCTCACAACACTTGCCTCTACAATCTGTTAAGGCTACACGGGGGATCTTTGTCTTGTTTTGTCTTTGTGGGTGATATCATCGCAAAGGACGAGGCAGTTCAGGACGAGGCGTTCCGCGGGAATGGATTTCTGATCCATTCCCACTGAGGCAGCCAATCAGATGCGAGCATTGATCCGGGCTCGCGTGCTTAGCCCATTAAGGCATTAAGATCCCCCCCCCACTCTGCCCCCCACTTGCTCACTACCCCCCCACCAACCCCTACTCAGAGAATCATAAATAATTAAAGTACCAATTTCCCATCACTCTCCCACGTAACCCCCCCTCCCCCATCAGAATGTGCCCGCGGAGTGGCGTCGTGAATGAGGCAATTCATTAATAAAATAACCAATCGGTTAATTGAGAAATTAATCAAGTATATATTTAATTAATTACCGGCCCTCCCTCCACCGTTTGAGGAGGCGGCGGCGGTGTCCACCAAAAAGGGGAAACCCACTTCCGAAAGGGAGATGGAGCGATGGAATCACATTTCAGAATCGGAATGTTAAATAGCTGTAACGGAGGATTAATAACGTCGCGTGGGGGGGGGGGTCGCGTGGGGGGAATCGTGAGAGGTGGCGGATGGGTGGGGGGGGGGACAGTGGCTTTCATCCAGCAGCGGATTGAGCACGGTGAGCGCTGTTTGTTGTCGATTAAAATATTTTACAAATTAAAATTCGCTGGATTCGGAAAGCCTCGCCGAGTCTCTCATCTAACTGTTTTTTAGTTTTTATTTTAATCCAGGAGGGTTCTGCCGGCAGCATTGATGTCTGGCTATGTGATGCATTAAAAACATTGACAGAGGTATGCGGTGGCCGCATACCTCTTAGATTTGCAAGCCCAGAGTGCTAACCCACGTTTATTATTCCTTGGTTATAACCAAAAAAAGTTTTGCTGGCTGGCTGGCTGGTGCGGGCGGACGGGCAAGGGCGCGGTCGTGACGTCACCGCGCACATCTGTGTGATGACATCACCCAGGGCTCGTGCGTGCTGACGTCACGCCGCCCCACAACCCCGCCCCCCCCCCTTATTCTCCACGCCGGAAATATATCCCAGCTCAAATGCGTGGGAGGTGCAGAGGGCTTGAAATACAATCCCCTAACTAGCCACGATGGTCCACTCACAGACACCCACATACTTGCATATAGATCCATAGACTTACATAGACGCCCATAGACTTACATAGACACCCATATACTTACATAGAGGTCCATAGACTTACATAGACGCCCATAGACTTACATACACACCCATATACTTCCATAGACACCCATAGACTTACACAGACACCCATATACTTACATAGAGGTCCAGAGTCGGCAATGCAGAGATTCCCTGTGTTAGTATCCCCCTGCTCTTCCTCTCCCACTCCTCATTCATCCATCCATCCTTCCTCGTTTTCATTCCGTGTCTGAATGAGCTATCCGATCCTTCCCAATTTTCGCCCAGCGAATGATTTCGCCACTGTCCAGCACGTGGCGTGACAGGCGCTGTGGGGCTCCTGCTGACAGGAGTAATCCATACTCTTTGGTTCTTTCGGTAAAGTCACGTAGGTAGAAATGAAACAAAATGAATCTCGACGTTTCGAACGCAACACGCGCGCCCGTATTCAGGTGAAAATCGATGTCTGCTGCCTTGTCGCGATTTTCACCTGAAGACGAACGCTTGTGTTGCGTTCGAAACGTCGTGATTTATTTGGTTTCATTTCTATCTACGTGACTTTACCGAAAGAAGCAAAGAGTATTATTGGAGAACCCATCTGTACTCCGATACCCTGACCGACCCCCCTGTTCTGCCCCCCCCCCGCCCCCCAGGACTGGCTGACTCGGTATGGGTACCTCCCGTCTCCCGGCAAGGGGACCGCACAACTGCAGACGCGGGACGGCATCGCGAGAGCGATCAAAGCCATGCAGAGATTCGGAGGCATCCCGGTGACGGGCGAGATGGGTACAAGACACCGCAGCAACAACCACAACAACAACAACCGCAATAACAACAACAAGCATAATCACGATTACGTAAATAACAACCACAATCGCCACAACCACCACAATGACAAACAACAACCACAATAACAAAGAACAACCACAATAACAACCACCACAATAACAAAACCATAACAACCACAATAACAGCAACCACCACCACCCACCACCACAATAACAGCCACAGCAACTTCGCCTGGTATACAGGAGGTCGTGGGTTAAATCCCAACCCTGACGCCGGCTGTATATTTGAAATTTGTGTGTCTCATCATCATCACGGTGGCTAGGAGATGTTAATTACCTCGCCTGGTATACAGGAGGTCGTGGGTTCATTCCCGACCCTGACGCCTGCTGCTGCTGTATATTTTGAGTTTGCGTTTCTCCCTCTCTCTCTCACCGTGGTCGCGTGGATTTGTCTCCGTGTCCTCCGGTATTCTAGATTTAATTCTAGATTTAAAGCTTTCGTGACTGCAAGGATCCATACTCTTTGGTTCTATTGGGTAAAGTCACGTAGGTATAGGTATTCCCCCTCCAAATTTAGGATCAATTTGGCTGCCACTACACACTTCCACGTGACGATGATAAGCCCACTTTGCTGAGCTGTCGTTTGCGATAGCCAGCTCGCGTCCGAAAATAAGATCCACACAGCCTCGTGGTGCCTTACCTGGTTAAAATAATATAGAAAGTTTTTCGTCTGTTCGGCCGCGCTGGGTGGTGGAGGGCGCATCCCTGCAAAAGGGGCCAACGACGTCGATGAATTCCCCCCCCCCACCCCTCCGCAGACGCGCAGACGCTGGAGCTCATGTCGAGGCGCCGCTGCTCGCTGCCCGACATGATCGGCACCTCGGAGCTCGTGAAGAGGAGGAGGAGGAGGAGATACGCGCTCTCCGGCTCCGCGTGGACAAAACGCGACCTCACCTGGAGGTGAGGCACCTCGTGTTGAGGCCGAGTCGACCTAGAGGGAGGTGATTGGAGTCCGGACGTCGCCGTTCGTATCGGGAGGAGGTTGGTTCGTCGTGCCGGGGAATGTCTTCCACGCCCGGAACGACGCGCCCAGTGGAACCGTCCACTGTCACGTGTCGCTCCCTCTCATCTCCTACATCGCCCTTCTCTCTCCCATCTCACTTTAAGATGTTTTTCTTGTTCATGTTTTTGTTTGTTGCGGTTGCACCCGATTCAAGAGCCGAATGGCTCACAGGGCTATACCAAAATAAATACATGAAAAAAAATGTTCTCCATCACCCTTCTCTCCCATCTTCCTCTAATCTCCTCCATCGCCCTTCTCTCTCTCCCATCTCCCTCATCTCCTCCATCGCCATTCTCTCTCTCCCATCTCCCTCTCATCTCCTCCATCACCCTTCTCTCTCTCCCATCTCCCTCATCTCCTCCATCGCCCTTCTCTCTGTCCCATCTCCCTCTCATCTCCTCCATCGCCCTTCTCTCTCTCCCATCTCCCTCTCATCTCCTCCATCGCCCTTTTCTCTCTCCCATCTCCCTCATCTCCTCCATCGCCCTTCTCTCTGTCCCATCTCCCTCTCATCTCCTCCATCGCCCTTCTCTCTCTCCCATCTCCCTCTCATCTCCTCCATCGCCCTTCTCTCTCTCCCATCTCCCTCTCATCTCCTCCATCGCCCTTCTCTCTCTCCCATCTCCCTCTCATCTCCTCCATCGCCCTTCTCTCTCTCCCATCTCCCTCTCATCTCCTCCATCGCCCTTCTCTCTCTCCCATCTCCCTCTCATCTCCTCCATCGCCCTTCTCGCTCTCCCATCTCCCTCTCGTCTCCCCCCCCCCCCCCCCCATGTAGGCTGAACTCCTTCCCGCTGCACGCAGGCCTGGCAGCCGGCACGGTGCGCACGCTCATGTCGCTGGCGCTCAAGGCCTGGAGCGACGTGGCCGACGTTCGCTTTCACGAGCGGCCCACGCCGCCCCACGGCTCCCTGTGGAGTCCCCAGGGCTGGCCGCACCAGCAGCAGCAGCAGCACCAGCAGCAGCAGCAGCGTCAACAACGAAAGGGGAAGGTGAAACCGCCTCGTTCAATCTCTCTTCCTCGTTATTTCTCCCCCTCTCTCGTTTATCTCGCCCCCCCCCCCAACGCAAGATCCTCTTCGTTGTGTTGCATTCAGAGCCCTCCTCTTCCCTTCTTACCTCGGTACGATCCTTCCTCGAGCGGCCTTCGCCCAAGGAGCCTTATTCGTCTCTCGCGACGGCAATATTTTTTATTTTACAAAGGTAAAGCCCGCCAGAGCTCTTTTTCAGAAGCCACCTGGCCACAAGTGATAGCTCAACAAAGTGGATTACCATCGCGTGGACATTTATAGCAGCCGAATACTCTAAACGCGCGATGTTGATTCTAAGTGTGGAGAGGAAGAACCGGAGGACCCAGAAAAAAAGTCCACGTGACCACGGGGAGAGAGAGACACGCAAACTCCAAATATACAGCAGCAGGCGTCAGGGTCGGGGTCGAACCCACGACCTCCTGTACACCAGGCGAGGTAGTTAACATCTCCTAGCCACCGTGATGATGATGATGAGAGAGAGAGAGACACGCAAACTCCAAATATACAGCAGCAGGCGTCAGGGTCGGGATCGAACCCACGACCTCCTGTATACCAGGCGAGGTAGTTAACATCTCCTAGCCACCGTGGCACCGCGCCCTTTTTCTTCTCAGCATTTGAGTGGCTGCTGAATACGACGCCGCTCCGGTATCACTCAGACATCACTCCCGTGTGCAGATATTGCTCGATAGCTGCAGTAGGGAATTGAACTCGGGTCACCGGATTCATTGCGTGGTGCACTGGCGGCTGCGTCACCACGCTCGCCGTTTGTTGTTGTCAATCTGATTATTACTCTTGTTAATATCACGAGTGACATTCATGATCATCAGTATTTGTTTAAATTATCCAAATGGCATTACACACAGAGGCAATCGTCATCCCCTACTGGCGGACTAATGCCTGCTTGCAGGCTAAGCAAAGAGTGACCCTCGTGCCCACACAGGGATAGCTGCCACTGGGGGTGCCCTCTCTTCACGTGAGATGAGATGTGATGCGAACGCGCTGTGAGACGTCCCGGCGCAAAGGAGGGCGCTCTGTAAAAAAAAAAATCCTTGTCATTGTGGTGTAGGACAAATCGTAACGATCCGGCGAAGTTGTGGTGTCGTGAAGCCCTCCACCACCCGACACAGACCGCGTACATTTAATTGTCATGCGGCGCACGAATGAGCGTTCAACGACGTGCCGATTATCAAAAATGTTACTATTGTTTCAGCAGCTCAGTCGCTGGGAGGGTTGAATAACAATTCCCTCGGGCAGCTTTCGCAGCGAGTCGTCTCGTTGCCGATCGGCGCGTGGTTAAAGCCTCCGCACGCCACGCGACAATTGAATTAGTTTGGCCACGTCGGGGTGGCGCGGAGGGTTTTCTTAACGACACGACAAACTCGACCGGATCATTACGACGTGTCCTAACCCGCCCAAAACAAAACACAAAGAAACGATCGATTGACCGACCAACAACCAATTACGAATCGGAACGTCGGCCGCGAAAACCCTTCCGCGCTCGACCGTCCGTCCGTGTTGTCGTCACGCGCAGATGCGGAGGAACAACGGCAGAGCGGCGGCAGCGATGGAGCAGCAGCAGCAGCAGCAGGAGGAGGATGCGAAGGAGGTGGACATCGTGGTGGAGTTTGCGCGCTCGGACCACGGCGACGGCTACCCGTTCGACGGGCCGGGCGGCATGTTGGCGCACGCCTTCTTCCCCGGCGAATACTCGTCGGCCGGAGACACGCACTTTGACGACGACGAGACGTGGACATACGGGAACACGGGTGCGTGCAGCTCCTCCGCATCTCCTCCGCATCTCCTCCGCAGCTCCTCCGCAAACTCCGGCCCGTATCGTCGCGATTCTCTCCGCTCCCGCCGGCCCTCAGTGGCGGATCCCAGGGAGTGGGGAAGGGGTGGGGAAGGGGGGCGATGGGGGGCTAAAACTATAAACTATTATTTATTTTGCCAGGTAAGGCCCACTGATCTGTATAGGTCTTTTTCATAAGCGACCTGGTTATCACAAGCTCGACGAAGTGGCTGATCATCAGGGGCGGAGCCAGGGGGGAGGGTGACAGGGGTGACATTCTGCGTGTAAGTCTACGACACTCGGTCTGGCGGACTCCGTGCGACTGCATTGTCAGAGTGTGTCGCCAACCGATGGCGTCTAGTTCAACAGCCTGACTCTCTAATCATTCTTGAACTTAAAATTTGTTGAATGTCACCCCGGCCTGAAATCCTGGCTCCGCCCCTGCTTATCATCACGTAGAAATTGATAGCAGCGAAATGTTCTAACCGCGGGATGTTGATTCTTAATGTGGTGGGAAAATCCAGGCGACCACGGGGGGAGAGACACGCAAACTCCAAATATACAGCAGCAGGCGTCAGGGTCGCGATCAAAGCCACGACCTCCTGTATACCAGGCGAGGTAGTTAACATCTCCGAGCCACCGTGATGATGATGGTTAGAGAGAAACACACAAACTCCAAATATACAGCAGGTGTCAGGGTCGGGATCGAAGCCACGACCTCCTGTATACTAGGCGAGGTAGTTAACATCTCATAGCCACTGCGGGTTGATTGCTCCTCCCCCCCAGCCCCCGGCACACCCTTGAGCCTGAGACCCTGAACATCGGTATTTTTAGTGACATTTACCAGTATAAAATGCATTGAGTGGTGTTTATAATTAACGCAGGGGCCTCTCCCCACTTCCCCCACCCCTTACTCAGGGCAGTCTCTAGAGCTGCCTCCGCATGGCCCGGGGCACACCTGCAGTTGAGACTCTCATCCTGGCCGCTCTAAATGTGGAGAGAGAAAAAAAAACCGGCGGGAATCCACAGTGAAGAAAGTCCACGTGACCACGACGGGGAGAGAGATCACACCGGAAACTCCAAATATACGGCAGCAGGTCGTAGGGATTGAACCCATGACCTCCTGCATACCAGGCGAGATAGTTAACATCTCCGAGCCACCGTGATGATGATGAGAGAGAGAGAGAGACGCAAATCTCCAAATATACAGCAGCAGGTGTCCGGGTCGGGATCGAACCCACGACCTCCTGTACACCAGGCGAGGTAGTCAACATCTCCCTGTGTGTGCGGGGGACACAGACGGGTCGGGCACGGACGTGTTCGCCGTGGCCGTGCACGAGTTTGGCCACGCGCTGGGCCTGTCACACTCCTCCTCCTCCGACTCCATCATGCGCCCCTACTACGCGGGCCCTGCCGGGGACCCCACCAAGTACCGACTCCCCCAGGACGACCGCGAGGGCATCTGGAAGCTCTACGGTGAGCGGGGGAGGAGGGTAGGGGGCAAGCGGGGGGTAGGGGGCAAGTGGGGGGTGGGGGGTAGGGGGCAAGCGGGGGGCGGGGGGTAGGGGGCAAGCGGGGGGCGGGGGGTAGGGGGCAAGCGGAGGTTGGGGGGGGGTAGGGGGCAAGCGGGGGGCGGGGGGGGAGGGTAGGGTAAAAGTGGGGGGGGGGGGTAGGGGGCAACGGGAACGATAGAAGGATCGCCAAACGGCATCTTGCGGCGCGTACGGGAGGGACCCTGGCCGCGTCGCCGCTACGGCTCTCCGGATCTCGGGCTCCGCGATCGACGTTATTGTTATCGAGGCCGCTACCCCCCCTCCCCCCCCTGCTCCCTGCGGCTCGCGGTGATAGCCGCACCGGAGGCCCCGGGGTGGGGAGGGCAAAGGTCAGGCGAGCGAGGCTCTTTAATTAACCTCTGGAACACATGGGGGTACCCGCCTTCCGAGCGAGCGAGAGAGAGGGGGGAGAGAGAGATCAGCGCCGCCGGCTACAAGTTGTCCGACGCGCCTTCGGGTTGTGACCGCGTGCCGTTTTGCCCGTTGTCCGACGTTTCGCTCCATGTGCTTACTTAACTCGTCTTCCCGCCCCCCCCCCCTCCCAAACATCCCAGGCCCCAACCGGGCTTCCCCCACTGCTGGTTCTTGGCCGACCGACCTCCCCCAGCATCCTGTCCTGCCCGAACGACCGATTCTCCCGGTCACAATCCAGTGAGTGTTGCGGGGGGGGGGGGAGAGGGGGGTGTCAGAGGTCAGAGGTCCACCGCGCGCGAGCCTCAAGGGGGTGGCCGCCGCCGCCGTCGTCATCATCATCGCGATGGGTGTGCGGTGTGCTCCGGGGCGATCCCACGCACGTTCTCAGCCAGGCTCGACGAGGAGAGAGAAAGAAAGACTTCGACTCCGGGCGACCTCGCTGGCGGCGTCGTGGCGCTCTCGCGACGTCTCCGTTCGAGTTGCGATGCGCACGATGAACTCATTCCGCGCCGCACGTAGCCGACCGCGCCAGTCGAAAGCGCGCGGGGGGGGGGGGGGTGGGCAACAAACTAAACGCAAAAAACCCATGCGACCACAGGGAGAACATGTAAATACTCTTTGGTTCTATTCGGTAAAGTCACGTAGGTCAAAAATAAAACAACAAAAATCACGACGTTTCGGCCACAACACAAGTGGCCTTCATCAGGTGAAGGTACCAGACTGTCTCGAGGACAGCGCTGGAGTGAAAACAGCCGCTTGTGTTGTGGCCGAAACGTCGTGATTTTTGTCGTTTTATTTTTTACCTACGTGACTTTGCCGAATAGAACCAAAGAGCATGGATCCTTGCAGCTTCAAATCTAGAACGCAAAAAAGCTGCTCCAGAAGAAATGGGTGTGGGGGGTGGGGGGCTGTGAATATACAAGATAAGAGCTGCTTGCTATTGCGATTCATCTGACATGGGTGAAACATTTTTATTCAACGGTGCCATGATCATGATGACGATTGTTTTCATCATCATGAGACGTTTGAGACGTAACTCCCGATGTCTCAGGCCCAGGACTGACATCCCGGATCGCTGCCACGGACACTTCGACGCCGTCACGCAGATCCGTGGGGAAGCTTTCTTCTTCAAAGGTGACCACTCCCGAGCGAGGCCACGCGGCCATCGCGACCTCCGTCCGGGCCAGGGGTCGGCAACCAGCCGCTCGGGAGCCACGTGCTGCTCTTTGGCTGCCCCCCCCGTGCGGCTCCTTGTGGCTGCCCCAATTGCGGGCAGCCGTTTTCTGAGACGCAAATCTTCAACGTGATTTAACGTAGAGATAATGAATTAAATGTGGCAGGGAACGGGCTCACTATGGGACGCCTTGGTGACGGCAAAATGTACAAACAGTCGAACTTTGTTGTCAAAGAATAACTAATAGGGCGGCGGGGGGGGGGACTAAATAGACGCAGTTTATTCCGTAAGCGCGTTTTGTTTATTTAAGTCGGAATGTGTTGTCGTCTGCTGCATACCCACTGCTGTGTGTGTGTACAAGCAGCCCTGCGTGTGATGGGGCTCACGAAACTATTTTGGTCAATGACACAAAAGCAAAAGCCAACGGCTCCCTCTTCCTCTTCTCCTTTGAAAGGATGCCCAACCATGGCCCAGGGCGACCCATCTGCAGACACCCCCCCCCCCCCCCGCCGCCGCTCCTGTCTAACGGCCCTCTCTCACTTCCCCCGCCCCCCCCCCCCCCCCGTCGCGGCAAAGTAAACGCAAGTGTACACAAGTAAAAAGTCCGAGCGAGCGAATCGCCCGTCCGTCCGAGCGTCCGGGCGGTCGCGCGTGCCCTTGTTCACGACCGCCGAGACAGCGGTGGAAGCGACGGGTCCATCCACGGGGAAACCAATATTGACTAACTCACGAAGTGGTGTCTATTTTGTCGACCCCAGAAAGATGATGGGCTGAGTCGGCGCCCCAAACCAGATTTGAGACCCTGTAACCTCTCGCTCTTCCTGCTGCTCTCCCTGCCTCTCTATAAATGGATCACCCTGTGCTGTTTGCAAAAGTGGGGGAGGGCGGAGTGGTGGTGCAGAGGTTGCCGTGATCTTTAAGCCGGCGACCTCCTTGAGTTATGATTTTGGACACGTCCGTACGACCCAATTAACTTCACCCTCCTCCTCCTCCTCCTTGCAATTGCGTCCCCCTCTCCTTTCGCCCCCCCCCCGCCCCCTCCTCATCACCCCCCACCCCTCCCCCCGCGTTATCTGTCCCGATCGTTTATTCTCAGAGCCCGTGATGAGATTTCCAGAGCCCTTCGCGTTTAGCGAAGACGTTTTTCGCGACGTGAGATGCTGGGGAGCAACCTCGTTAGGAAGCGGGTCGGGGGTCAAGAGGTCGGCCACCCCCTGAGCCGGCCGCCGCCGAGAGCCTGGGTTCAAATCCGGGCGACGGCGCGCGGATTGAATCGGGTGCTCGGTAAAATGGAATCTGTACGTTTGGTTCGTCACTTAAACAGTGGCTACATTCTCGCTCCCGAGAGTTAAGGCTGTCGTCCGTCCGACTTGCGGCGCAAACAGCATCACGGTTACACCGGTGGCAGAGGGGCGGGTGGGGAAGTGCTGCCCCCTGCTGTGTTGACCGGAAGTAGCTCTGCAGTGTCCGCTTCTGCAGGCCACGTTCGCAAAGCACGGTGATGGAGCCCGTTGGAACAGCATTACCTGCAGTGGCTCGGATTAAAGTGACATTTTCTACTCGCTAAACACCCGTGATTGTGACTTGCGTCCCGGTTGACGCTGACCGGTGCTGTTTGTTGCAGGCTGCTTGGCGTTTTGAGCCCTTGTGGTGGTGTGGGGGGGGGGGGGTAGGGTGGGCCTGTTGCGTTTAAAATAAAGCGCTGCACCATCGATATCGACGCGTCGGCTGTCGTGGGCCAGCGTTACGATCCGTAATAAAAAAAAATCGCAATTACGAATCGCTTGATATCGCTCAACAAGAATCATGAATTTTGATTTAAAGCTTTCGTGACTGCAGTAATTCATATTCTTAGTTTTTTCGGTAAAGTCACGTTGAAGAGAAACAACAAAATAACAAAATATATATAAAACAATAAAAAATTCTCACGACGTTTCGACCATAACTCAAACGGTCATCATCAGGTGTGTCGGTTTGCATAAATTTATTTTGAAAACGGCATATTTATTTATTTATATATATATATATATAAAATAAAAAAAATAACGTTTGCGTCACGCGCAACGATTGGCAGTTTGTCCAGGACTAGTCCATCTATTTTTTGAAAAGAGGAGGGGGGAGACGAAATTTGTTTTTATGTATGCTGTCTGAAAGCCACTGTAAGCGTGAACAATCAATCAAGAACTGAAATGATTTATCAAATCTTTCCAATGATTGCTAAGATAGAATCCATCTTCTCGGTTGAAATTGTCTCTGTGCTTGTATATGTGGATAGCCTCATGAACGAATCTCTCATGGAAGCCAGATGGCTTACAAAGAACCTCCGTCTTGGAAAAGTCAATGGCATGTGAGCCTACTGAATTAGAACAATGATCTGCTACGGCCGAGGTGTTGGTCCTACCGTGTTTAAGGTCTGTTTTATGTTCACGAATGCGGTCCGAGATATGGCGTTTGGTTTCTCCAATGTAACTACTACCACAGAGGCAACTTAGTTTGTAGACACCAGGGTATTGTATGTCCGGAATCACATCTTTTACAGACGGAACCAGATCACGGATTTTATGTAATGTGTTGAAACGGACCTGGATCTTGTGTTTATTCAAGATTTTGGAGATCTTTTTTGTGATCCCAGCAATGTAGGGTAAAGTGATGGTTTTGAAAGGCTCCTCAAGAGGGTTCTTCTTCATGGTTTGAGTGATAGCTTTGCGGATTGTATAGTCGGAGTAACCATTAGCCCTAAGAGCTTGGTGTACGTGCTTGAGTTCACTGCTTATGTGTTCCTGGTCAGATATGCATTGGGCTCTATGATACAGAGTCTTGATGAGAGAATTCTTCTGTGATGGATGGTGGTGGGAATCTGGTTTCAGATAAGCATCCGTATGGGTAGCTTTCCTGTAGACAGAGTGGCTCATTGAACCATCAGGTCTCTTTTTAATTAGGACATCCAAAAAAGGTATCTTGCCATCTATTTCGACTTCCATGGTAAATCTGATGGCTGGGTGTATGGAATTGATGTGGTCGAAGAATTGGTCTAGAGCAGGCCGGCCATGTGGCCAGATGACAAAAGTGTCATCCACGTACCTCTTCCATAAGGTTGGGCGCAGAGTGGCAGTCTGGATGGCGTCAGTCTCAAATTTCTCCATGAAAATGTTAGCTATAACTGGAGAAAGGGGGGAGCCCATTGGGGTGCCCTCAATGCTAAATTCGCCTAGTTATTTCAATGCTAAATTCTCCTGTTTTGATTTGTACTAAGTGCCTCGGTGAATGTGTATGCTCTGACTTCAACGTAACTATTTCTGTAGCAGTTACAAGCGAATGCCTTAATTTAGCTATTTCAATGCTAAATTCTATGCTAATTCCTTTTAACAATGGGTGCCTCTGCGGATGTGTATGCTTTAACTTTTAACATAGCTATTTCTGTGACCAGTCACAAGCTAATCATTCAGCCTTTTCAATGCTAAATTTTATGCTAATTCCTTCGTCAAGGCTCTTTGTTCCTCTCACACAGCTTAAAAGCCGTGATCTGAACGTGGCTCTCTCACTCCAGCGCTGTCCTACCAGACAGTCTCGCTCCCTTCACCTGATGAAGGCCGCTTGTGTTGTGGCCGAAACGTCGTGAGAATATTATTGTGTTATTTTATTTTATCAATTTATTATTTTATTCTCATTCTACGTGACTTTACCGAAAGAACCAAAGAAGATGAATCATTGCAGTCACGAAAGCTTTAAATCGAAATTTGCCCTCAGTTTGTTTGTAGAAAGTTCCATTCCAAGTGAAGTATGTATTGGTTAAACAGTGTCTCACCAGGGGGGGTACCTCAGTGTTTAGTCCTTGATGAACCAAGTCTTCAATGATTGCAATGGTGTCAGGTACCGAAAAAACTAAGAATAAGAATCATGAAGGTAACCTTTTTTTTATTTTGACGGCTTTCGATTTGACGTTCCGCCGACACTTCTTGCTTTAAGCTTGGCCCGTTGTCGGTGCGCGGCGGGCCGGGTTAACAGCGACGGCCATGACCTCGCCCACCCTGTGACCCCTACCCCCCACCGCCCCACCCCTGGCAGGCCGCTACTTCTGGAGGCGGATGGCCGAGGGGCATCTGGTGTCGCTGCAGCCGGCGCAGATCGAGCGCTTCTGGAAGGGCTTCCCCAGCCACGTCGACAAGATCGACGCCATTTATGAGCGCCATGACGACCACCGCATCCTCTTCTTCCGAGGTGACCCCCCCCCCGCCTCACCCCCCACTCACCCCGTCCCTCACCCCGCGCCCCCGCCATCCACCTCGCGTGACCTGCGACCTTACGATTCGCCGGTCACCGATCGGTGTTCATCGATCGCAATCGGTCGTGAGATCCGAGCGTAGGTTATTGTTCGCCGGTACGACGATCCGCACTTGTTTCTGGGTTCAGCCACGTGGTGGCCTGAACGGTCTCGTCGGGCGGTGGAGGGTTTGGCATCAATAATTTTCGCACTATCACGAGGTGGCCTCACCAGGAAACGAATACGTATGGCAATCGGTCGTTACCACGCGTCACAGCTTCCTCTTCCTCTACGGTGACCCCCCCATGACCTGTCATCGTCATCATCATCATCAGTAGCAGCAGCAGCAGCAGCAGCCACGATCGCTGCATGATCAGCTGCCACGATCGCCGGCTGACGTCGCCGGATCTGTTGGTGCGTCGACCGCCGGCTCCTCCACTTCCACTCGCGTCCCAGCGCACCAGAAATAATGATGGTGGCTGCGGTTTAAATAATTACAGTCATTAGAATAATGATCAAGTGTTAGATTGCACGAGGCAGCTTCTTCCTCACGACGCCGCGTGTATTTATGGCATCCAATTATCCCGCCCCCCCCCCCCCCCCTTGTGAAACGCGTGCCCAGTTCGATGCCACACGCACAGGCAGATCAGTCCGGGGGGAAAAACAACAACAAAAAAACTGGAGGCATGGTCACGGAACGTCGGAACGACACGATGCGAAAACTGGATGCGATGTGGCGGACGTGACGCCACTCCCCGTGGTTTTCCCCTAGCGGCGTCACGTGGCCGGCATTGTGAGGTGCCACGATTGTCGGCGCGACGCCGTCTCACGTGGGCAAGGGAAGAACAATAGAATCTAGATTTGAAGTTTTCGTGACTGCAGGGGTCCATACTCTTTGGTTCTTTCGGTAAAGTCACCACGTAGATGCGAAAAAATAAATAATAAATTAAATCACGACGTTTCGGGCGCAACACACAAGCGTCCGTCATCAGGCGGGACAACCACAGCAAGAAACAAACTGCTAAGTGGGTAGAAAGACTCCCGTAAGACGAAGTTATATCGGTAAGAGAGGGGGGGAGGGAGGGGGCAGGGAGGAGGGGGGGGGGGGAAGTGGAGTGTTGCCAGATGAAGAGCAGCTAGAAAGGAAGAGAGGGGGGGGCAGGGAGGAGAGGGGGGGGGTGCTGCCACTCCACTCCCCCCCCCCCCCCCTCTCTTACCTATATAGCCCACTTAGCAGTTTGTTTCTTGCTGTGGTTGTCCCGCCTGATGACGGATGCTTGTGTGTTGCGCCCGAAACGTCCTGGTTTAATTTATTATTTATTTTATACTCTACGTGACTTGACCAAAAGAACCAAAGAGTAAAGAACAATACAGGAAACTTTTCTCCGAAATCCGAAATGCTTCGATCCGAACTCATCCCTAATGCGCTGCGTGTTGTCAATCCGCCGCCGGACGAGGGCCTCCCCCGCGCCACCGCCGCCACCCTCTCGCAGCCCGTCTCCATCTCCACCGTGGCTGGGCTGGAGTTGTGACACCCGCAGCACGCGGGATTTCAACCGAGCCATTTTGGGTTGGCGGCCGTCGGCGGGATTGGTCGAGCACGCAGCCCGGGCGTGGTGGACGCTGCGTAAAAAGAGCTTTGTAGCTCATCGGATTCCTCCAGTTTCAATATTCTGATTCTGAACAGGTTGCGCCGCGGTAGCGACGGCGGCGACGGCGGTGACGGCGGCGGCGGCGACGCCGGCGGCAGCCGCGTTTCTTAATGAGACGGCGAGAAAGCTCGTCGCGGCTCGGAACTTAAACGACTGGGACAGATATCGGGAGGGGGACTTCGTTTCCGAAAGACACACACGCACAGAGAGAGAGAGAGAAAAAAGTTTAAATTGTGGTTTTTACTTTAAACAAACGTCCAATTGGGGCCTTTTCAGGGGAATTAAATATGACAAGGCCGGGTCGGCTGCGACGGCGAGCCAGTGCAGGGGGCCCGATGCGTTTACGTACTGTAACTTGAAAAAGTCTAACGGGATTTTCATCAAACATTTTAAGAAAAGAAAATTATTACCAATCCTTATTCCTGCAAGGCGGAAAAGATGATGCTTTGCTTCGGCTCTCGGTCCCGGGTTACCGCACCCCCCCCACCCCCCACCCCATATAATTTGTCAGCAGCCGCAGACGAGAGCGAAGCAGAGGGATCTTAATTTTTGAACCGGCGAGAGCAAGAGGGAGAGAGAGAGAGGGCGCCGTTTGAAAGTGGAATCCCATCTCTTCATCGAGGGAGAATCTGGGCCGCAGAAGCGGAAGAAGAGAAAAAAACATTACAAACTAAACAGGTGGAGCAAAAACCCTCGCAAACGTCACAGTGAAAACCCTCGCTAACGTCGCATGGAAAACCCTCGCAAACGTCGCAGCGAAAACCCTCGCTAACGTCGCAGTGAAAACCCTCGTTAACGTCGCAGCGAAAACCCTCGCTAACGTCACAGTGAAAACCCTCGCTAACGTAGCAGTGAAAACTCTCGCTAACGTCGCAGTGAAAACGCTCGCTAACGTCGCAGCGAAAACCCTCGCTAACGTTGCAGTGAAAACCCTCGCTAACGTCGCAGTGAAAACCCTCGCTAACGTCGCAGTGAAAACCCTCGCTAACGTCGCAGTGAAAACCCTCCCTAACGTTGCAGTGAAAACCCTCGCTAACGTCGCAGCGAAAAACCCTCGCTAACGTCGCAGTGAAAACGCTCGCTAACGTCGCAGTGAAAACCCTCGCTAACGTCGCAGCAAAAAACCCTCGCTAACGTCGCAGTGAAAACGCTCGCTAACGTCGCAGTGAAAACCTTCGCTAACGTTGCAGCGAAAACCCTCGCTGACGTCGCAGTGAAAACCCTCCCTAACGTCGCAGTGAAAACCCTCGCTAACGTTGCAGCGAAAACCCTCGCTAACGTCGCAGTGAAAACCCTCGCTAACGTCGCAGCGAAAACCCTCGCTAATGTCGCAGCGAAAACCCTCGCTAACGTCGCACCGTAAAACTCTCGCTAACGTCGCAGTGAAAACCCTCGCTAACGTCGCAGTGAAAACCCTCCCTAACGTTACAGCGAAAACTCTCACAAACGTCGCAGCGAAAACCCTCGCTAACGTCGCAGTGAAAACCCTCGCTAACGTCGCAGTGAAAACCCTCGCTAACGTCACAGTGAAAACCCTCGCTAACGTTGCAGTGAAAACCCTCGCTAACGTCGCAGTGAAAACCCTCGCTAACGTCGCAGCGAAAACGCTCGCTAACGTCGCAGTGAAAACCCTCGTTAACGTCGCAGCGAAAACCCTCCCTAACGTCGCAGTGAAAACCCTCGCTAACGTCGCAGCGAAAACCCTTGCTAACGTCGCAGCAAAAACCCTCGCTAACGTCGCAGTGAAAACCCTCGCTAACGTCACAGCGAAAACCCTCACTAACGTCGCAGCGAAAACCCTCGCTAACGTCGCAGTGAAAACCCTCGCTAACGTCGCAACGAAAACCCTCGCTAACGTCGCAGTAAAAACCCTCGCTAACGTCGCAGTGAAAACCCTCGCTAACGTTGCAGTGAAAACCCTCGCTAACGTCGCAGTGAAAACTCTCGCTAACGTCGCAGTGAAAACCCTCACTAACGTCGCAGCGAAAACCCTCGCTAACGTCGCAGTGAAAACCCTCGCTAACGTCGCAACGAAAACCCTTGCTAACGTGGCAGTAAAAACCCTCGCTAACGTCGCAGTGAAAACCCTCGCTAACGTTGCAGTGAAAACCCTCGCTAACGTCGCAGTGAAAACTCTCGCAAACATCGCAGTGAAAACCCTCGCTAACGTCGCAGTGAAAACGCTCGCTAACGTCGCAGTGAAAACCCTCGCTAACGTCGCAGTGAAAACCCTCGCTAACGTCGCAGTGAAAACCCTCGCAAACGTCGCAGTGAAAACCCACGCTAACGTCGCAGTGAAAACCCTCGCAAATGTCGCAGTGAAAACCCTCGCAAACGTCGCAGTGAAAACCCTCGCTAACGTCGCAGTGAAAACCCTCGCTAACGTCGCAGTGAAAACCCTCGCTAACGTCGCAGTGAAAACCCTCGCTAACGTCGCAGTGAAAACCCTCGCTAACGTTACAGCGAAAACCCTCGCTAACGTCGCAGTGAAAACCCTCGCTGACGTCGCAGTAAAAACCCTCGCTAACGTTACAGCGAAAACCCTCTCTAACGTCGCAGTGAAAACCCTCGCTAACGTCGCAGCGAAAACCCTCGCTAACGTCGCAGTGAAAACCCTCGCTAACGTCGCAGTGAAACCCCTCGCTAACGTCGCAGTGAAAACCCTCGCTATCGTCGCAGTGAAAACCCTCACTAACGTCGCAGCGAAAACCCTCGCTAACGTCGCATGGAAAACCCTCGCAAACGTTGCAGTGAAAACCCTCGCTAACATCGCAGTGATAACCCTCGCTAACGTCGCAGTGAAAACCCTCGCTAACGTCACAGTGAAAACCCTCGCTAACGTCGCAGTGAAAACCCTCGCTAACGTCGCAGTGAAAACCCTCGCTAACGTCGCAGTGAAAACCCTCGCTAACGTCGCAGTGAAAACCCTCGCTAACGTTACAGCGAAAACCCTCCCTAACGTCGCAGTGAAAACCCTCGCTAACGTCGCAGCGAAAACCCTCGCTAACGTCGCATGGAAAACCCTCGCAAACGTCGCAGTGAAAACCCTCGCTAACGTCGCAGTGAAAACCCTCGCTAACGTTACAGCGAAAACCCTCGCTAACGTCGCAGTGAAAACCCTCGCTAACGTCGCAGCGAAAACCCTCGCTAATGTTACAGCGAAAACGCTCGCTGACGTCGCAGTGAAAACCCTCGCAAACGTCGCAGTGAAAACCCTCGTTAACGTCGCAGTGAAAACCCTCGCTAACGTCGCAGTGAAAACCCTCGCTAACGTCGCAGTGAAAACCCTCGCTAACGTCGCAGTGAAAACCCTCGCTAACGTCGCAGTGAAAACCCTCGCTAACGTCGCTGTGAAAACCCTCGCTAACGTCGCAACGAAAACCCTCGCTAACGTCGCAGTAAAAACCCTCGCTAACGTCGCAGTGAAAACCCTCGCTAACGTTGCAGTGAAAACCCTCGCTAACGTCGCAGTGAAAACTCTCGCTAACGTCGCAGTGAAAACCCTCGCTAACGTCGCAGCGAAAACCCTCGCAAACATCGCAGTGAAAACCCTCGCTAACGTCGCAGTGAAAACGCTCGCTAACGTCGCAGTGAAAACCCTCGCTAACGTCGCAGTGAAAACCCTCGCTAACGTCGCAGTGAAAACCCTCGCAAACGTCGCAGTGAAAACCCTCGCTAACGTCGCAGTGAAAACCCTCGCAAACGTCGCAGTGAAAACCCTCGCAAACGTCGCAGTGAAAACCCTCGCTAACGTCGCAGTGAAAACCCTCGCTAACGTCGCAGTGAAAACCCTCGCTAACGTCGCAGTGAAAACCCTCGCTAACGTCGCAGTGAAAACCCTCGCTAACGTTACAGCGAAAACCCTCGCTAACGTCGCAGTGAAAACCCTCGCTGACGTCGCAGTGAAAACCCTCGCTAACGTTACAGCAAAAACCCTCGCTAACGTCGCAGTGAAAACCCTCGCTAACGTCGCAGCGAAAACCCTCGCTAACGTCGCAGTGAAAACCCTCGCTAACGTCGCAGTGAAACCCCTCGCTAACGTCGCAGTGAAAACCCTCGCTATCGTCGCAGTGAAAACCCTCGCTAACGTCGCAGCGAAAACCCTCACTAACGTCGCATGGAAAACCCTCGCAAACGTTGCAGTGAAAACCCTCGCTAACGTCGCAGTGATAAACCTCGCTAACGTCGCAGTGAAAACCCTCGCTAACGTCACAGTGAAAACCCTCGCTAACGTCGCAGTGAAAACTCTCGCTAACGTCGCAGTGAAAACCCTCGCTAACGTCGCAGTGAAAACTCTCGCTAACGTCGCAGTGAAAACCCTCGCTAACGTCGCAGCGAAAACCCTCGCTAACGTCGCATGGAAAACCCTCGCAAACGTCGCAGTGAAAACCCTCGCTAACGTCGCAGTGAAAACCCTCGCTAACGTTACAGCGAAAACCCTCGCTAACGTCGCAGTGAAAACCCTCGCTAACGTCGCAGCGAAAACCCTCGCTAATGTTACAGCGAAAACGCTCGCTGACGTCGCAGTGAAAACCCTCGCAAACGTCGCAGTGAAAACCCTCGTTAACGTCGCAGTGAAAACCCTCGCTAACGTCGCAGTGAAAACCCTCGCTAACGTCGCAGTGAAAACCCTCGCTAACGTCGCAGTGAAAACCCTCGCTAACGTCGCAGTGAAAACCCTCGCTAACGTCGCAGTGAAAACCCTCGCTAACGTTACAGCGAAAACCCTCCCTAACGTCGCTGTGAAAACCCTCGCTAACGTCGCAGTGAAAACCCTCGCTAACGTCGCATGGAAAACCCTCGCAAACGTCGCAGTGAAAACCCTCACTAACGTCGCAGTGAAAACCCTCGCTAACGTCGCAGTGAAAACCCTCGCTAACGTTGCAGCGAAAACGCTCGCTGACGTCGCAGTGAAAACCCTCGCAAACGTCGCAGTGAAAACCCTCGCAAACGTCGCAGTGAAAACCCTCGCTAACGTCGCAGTGAAAACCCTCGCTAACGTTGCAGTGAAAACCCTCGCTAACGTCGCAGCGAAAACGCTCGCAAACGTCGCAGTGAAAACCCTCGCTAACGTCGCAGCGAAAACCCTCGCTAACGTCGCAGCGAAAACCCTCGCTAATGTTACAGCGAAAACGCTCGCTGACGTCGCAGTGAAAACCCTCGCAAACGTCGCAGTGAAAACCCTCGTTAACGTCGCAGTGAAAACCCTCGCTAACGTCGCAGTGAAAACCCTCGCTAACGTCGCAGTGAAAACCCTCGCTAACGTCGCAGTGAAAACCCTCGCTAACGTCGCAGTGAAAACCCTCGCTAACGTCGCAGTGAAAACCCTCGCTAACGTTACAGCTAAAACCCTCCCTAACGTCGCTGTGAAAACCCTCGCTAACGTCGCAGTGAAAACCCTAGCTAACGTCGCATGGAAAACCCTCGCAAACGTCGCAGTGAAAACCCTCACTAACGTCGCAGTGAAAACCCTCGCTAACGTTGCAGTGAAAACCCTCGCTAACGTTGCAGCGAAAACGCTCACTGACGTCGCAGTGAAAACCCTCGCAAACGTCGCAGTGAAAACCCTCGCAAACGTCGCAGTGAAAACCCTCGCTAACGTCGCAGTGAAAACCCTCGCTAACGTTGCAGTGAAAACCCTCGCTAACGTCGCAGCGAAAACGCTCGCAAACGTCGCAGTGAAAACCCTCGCTAACGTCGCAGCGAAAACCCTCGCTAACGTCGCAGCGAAAACCCTCGCTAATGTTACAGCGAAAACGCTCGCTGACGTCGCAGTGAAAACCCTCGCAAACGTCGCAGTGAAAACCCTCGTTAACGTCGCAGTGAAAACCCTCGCTAACGTCGCAGTGAAAACCCTCGCTAACGTCGCAGTGAAAACCCTCGCTAACGTCGCAGTGAAAACCCTCGCTAACGTCGCAGTGAAAACCCTCGCTAACGTCGCAGTGAAAACCCTCGCTAACGTTACAGCGAAAACCCTCCCTAACGTCGCTGTGAAAACCCTCGCTAACGTCGCAGTGAAAACCCTCGCTAACGTCGCATGGAAAACCCTCGCAAACGTCGCAGTGAAAACCCTCACTAACGTCGCAGTGAAAACCCTCGCTAACGTCGCAGTGAAAACCCTCGCTAACGTTGCAGCGAAAACGCTCGCTGACGTCGCAGTGAAAACCCTCGCAAACGTCGCAGTGAAAACCCTCGCTAACGTCGCAGCGAAAACGCTCGCTAACGTCGCAGCGAAAACGCTCGCTGACGTCGCAGCGGCGCGCCGTCGTGCACCGTAAATGAACTCCTGAAAGGGTAAACAAAGGCGCAGGCAAAGGCGCAGCCCTGCAACTACTGTGCTCGCGCCGCCGTTGGCGGGAAGGGGGAGGTCTTCCCTTCGAGGGAGCTCTAGAGAGACCCTCTGTTGGGGGCGTTGTAAACAAACACAAAACCATGGCCCCCACCACCACCACCTCCCGCCCACCGCGCAGGTCACGAGTACTGGGTCTTCCGCGACAACCAAATGATGGACGGCTACCCGCGCCCGGTGACGGACTTCGGGCTCCCCGAGTCCGGCGTCGACGCGGCCTTCGTGTGGGAGCACAACGGCAAGACGTACTTCTTCAAGGGCTCCCACTACTGGCGCTACGACGACCGCGAGCGCAGAATGGACCCGGGCTACCCCAAGGACACGAGCCTGTGGAAGGGCGTCCCTCAGCACGTGGACGCCATGAGCTGGACCGACGGTGAGCCCCGCGGCTGCTCAGCTGACCGGTCATAGCAGTGGCGGTGGAGCGAAGCAACGTGTCGCGATATAGGACGACAGAGCTTTGGGGAAATTGTCGGCGCCGGTTGCGGCTGCCTGTCCCCCCGCCCGTCTTGTGGCTGCCCTGCGCTTTGCGAACGGCGATTGATCAGAGGCGGGGGGTGTTCGTCAACGGGACACGGGGAATTCCCGTGGTCTGTCAGTAAGGGGTGGTGATATTTGCCGCTGCGTATACTCCCAAATGAGTCATTTGCGGTGTCGTTTATTTCAAACTTGACACAGTTGAACCATGAAGCGAGCACCCTAAGCGAGCGTCCCATTTCTGTATGCGTGTAAATAATCGTATTCATAGCAGCAGCAGCAGCCGCAGCAAATTCATCCCCGTTACCCCACGGGGTTATCCGCTGGTATCGGACGCCACTTCATTGTCAACTCCTATTATCCGTGATTTTTTTTTTCCGCGGGGAAGAGGAGTCGCGCGGCAAAG
The DNA here is from genome assembly GCF_048934315.1 of Petromyzon marinus. Classification (NCBI taxonomy): domain Eukaryota; kingdom Metazoa; phylum Chordata; class Hyperoartia; order Petromyzontiformes; family Petromyzontidae; genus Petromyzon; species Petromyzon marinus. Next base: position 19,742,234 of record NC_133671.1, read on the forward strand.
TCGGCCTCAAAGTTTTGTCCCGCCACGTCACGGCGGATAAGAGGATCGGGTTCCCCTGGTATTACCGTGCACGCGCAAACCCACATGTCAATGCACTGCTGGATGAAGTTCCCCTCCGTGCCGCATCGGTCATCATGGTGGGGGTCGTTCGACCATAATTCGCCACGCTTCGTCGGCGTGTGTTGGCGAAGGCATGGGGGCATAGGAGTACGGTACGACGGTGGTCCGCCCCATATCAGCGCTGGCCAGGCTCAAATCCCTGCTGAGCTTCGGAGATCTGAAAACCGGGCGGATCCCATTCCAGGCGTGTTACAGTTACAGGCCTATAACAAACGGTGGTGAGATGTTAACTACCTCAACTGGTTCGCAGCAGCTCACGGCTTCAATCTCGACCCTGACGCCTGCTGTATATTTGGAGTTTGTGTGCCTGTCACCCTCCCCGTGGTCGCGTGGATTTTTCTCCGGCTCCTCCGGCTCCTCCCTCGCATGTTGAAGAGAGCATTTGGCTGCTCTAAAATTTCCACGTGATGATGAGGAGCCGCTGCCGTCGAGCCATCGTCTGCGATGGCCGGGTCGCTTCTGAAAGAGAGAGCCGTACAGCTCAAGGGGGGGGGGGGGGGGCTTACCCGGTAAGATAAAAAATAGTTTCACGTTACAAATAATCACCATTGCTCGTGTGGACCGCGCGCAGGCCACACCTATTTCTTCAAGGGCCACCACTACTGGAAGTTCATGGACCAGAGCCTGGAGGTGGAGCACGGGTCCCCCAAGTCCATCGCCAACGACTGGATGCACTGCAACCTCGCCGAGCTTCCGGCGCCCGACGCCCCCGGCAGCCCGGTAGACGTTCCCGAAAGTGGCGAGCGGCGCGGCGGCGGCGGCGGCGACGACAGGCGCGGCGTGCGGTGCCAGTGCGAGATGTCGTCGGGGGGCCTGGCGTGGCGCCGTCCGGCTGGCGCCGCCCTCTTTGGTCTCCTCCCCGCGGTGGCGGCGGCGGCGCTGGCCCTACCGCTGGTGCTGTCGGCCGCCCCCTAAGGCGGGCGGGCGGGCGGGCGGGCCACGATGCGCTGGCGAGATTCCGGAGCGATCGTTGCTGGCGACGCGTTTGCCGGAGCGTGGTTTGTGTCGGCGCTCGCCACGGCGGGGGTCCCGGTGCTCGCCACGGCGGGGGTCCCGGTGCTCGCCACGGCGGGGGTCCCGGTGCTCGCCACGGCGGGGGTCCCGGTGCTCGCCACGGCGGGGGTCCCGGTGCTCGCCACGGCGGGGGTCCCGGTGCTCGCACCACTGGAAGCCAGACTCGAGTGAGCCAGAATTCAGGGAAATCCAGGCACGGAGAGTGTGGAGTTGTGTCAGCACGGCTCACACTGGCTGCCTCGTCGTCGTATATCTCTGCTGACGATAACCACTTCTCTACTGCGGTGTAGAGCTTCTGTACAAAATAATGCGGTGGGGTGGGGCGGCTGTGGGGGGGGCAGCTGTGGGGGGGTGAGGGGTTGCCGTGGGGGGGGGGGGGAAGGGGTTTTGCGGTGCCGGGGGGCCGCCGTTACCGGGTCGGTTTCCATCATCCGCGGCTGCGCTCGGCAACAACCAGACGGTGACCATCCCCCTGGTCGCCGTCAGCCTGGTCTTTCGCCGTGCGCGGTTCGACGCGGCGTCCGACGTTTCGCACCGGCTGCACGTGCAGGAAACGTGCCTAACTATTTTCATTTTTTTCTATTTTTGTTCTAATCGTACAGTATTATAAGTGGCGGCGGAAGCGGGGGGCGACGGGGGGGGGGGCGGGGGGGAGCGGGGGGCGACGGGGGGGGGGCGACGGGGCGGGGGGGGGGGGCGACGCGGGGGGGGGAGCGGGGGCCACGGGGGAGGAGGAGGCGTTGATGGCAGGCAGCGTGACGGCGCGATGGAGGAGAGTACCAATGTATGCAAGCGTGCAAATAATTATACGCACGTCACATGTACTCATATGCAATTGTTGGCTTAGCTTGAACGAATGCGACCATGTGTAGAAGTGAGATACGCATATCCCTCTAGACGACGATGATGATGATATAATAAAGAATTAGAATGTAGATTCATAATCCGCCCTTAAATAATGGAATCTCTGAGCGCCGCGCGTGTGAAGGATGAAGTGAAAAAGAGGTGTAGCTAAGTGAGCCTTAGCTGGTAAAATGAAAATATTTTAGTTTTATAGTTTTTAGAGTTGCGGGGAGGGGGGGGGGGCACCGTGGCTGGATCACTTAAAGCGAGGATGAAAACAGACGCGGACAGAAGGCAGGAGGTGAGATCGGGAAGAAAACGGTGATTCGCTCCGTCGGCGTAAGGAATGTTTGTTATTTCCTGCTTGTATGCTTCTTCAAATGTCCAACGCGTGACCATTCAACACGTGACCGGTCAACGTCTGACCGTTCAACACGTGACCATTCAACACGTGACCGTTCGACGTGTGACCGTTCAACACGTGACCGTTCGACGTGTGACTGTTCAACACGTGACCGTTCAACACGTGACCGTTCGACGCGTGACTGTTCAACACGTGACCGTTCAACACGTGACCGTTCGACGTGTGACCGTTCAACACGTGACCGTTCAACACGTGACCGTTCAACACGTGACCGACGCGCGTCGCCCCGCGCTGCCTGGTTTCTCCACGCCAGCCCCTCGCACCTGCTATGCTTGGTGGTCCACTCATCCGAGCGGTGGCCAGGCTCTAAACCTGCTTGCTTTCTGAGATCCTCGTTATTGACACTCGATCTGGCCCTTGGTTCCACGCACAGACACGCACGCACACGCACGCACGCGCACGCACGCACGCGCACGCACACACACGCACGCACACGCGCACACACGCACACACACGCACAGACACGCACACACACGCGCACACACACACACGCACAGACACGCACGCGCACACACACGCACACACACGCACCACCTGGCGTACACGAAAGACATCGGCTACTTCTGAACACTCGACGCGTATAAGCTTCCTGCTGCTTAAGCTGCATTCAAATATAATGTCACGTGGCCTGAAGGTTGCGGTGAACGTTACAACTGTATTTACCGAGTGATGGTGAACTCCACTATTGGATGAAGTGAAGGGCCTCCGCCCTGACCCCTTAACGCCGTGTCGGTCACGAGGGGGGGGGGGGGGGTGACGGAATTTGGGTAATCGCCAGGTTCACAGCGCGACGTGTTAACCGCTGCACCACCGCTCCTCTCTCCCACCCAATATTAACACAACTCACAAAGTAAATACAATCCACGGTGGTGGTGGTGATGATGATGACTCAGGGATTGCTTTGACAAGTCGTCTTCGCAATCGTTTAAATCCATTTTTATTCGGGTTTAAAAAAAAATTGCATTTCGTCGGTAAAACGAGCGACGTGGGTTTATTTCCGTGGCTACGTTGGGCAATAATTAAAATAAATTAACCACACACCCCAAGCTGCGCCCACTCGCGCTTGTTTCGTTATAATGTCGCGGTGTATTGCGGTGCGAGGCGTGACTGGCGCGGACGTCTCGCTCCTGGCGCTGGTGGCATCCATCGGTCACCATCAACCGTAGACCAAAACTAAACCACATTTTTTTTCTCAACTCAACAAAAAAACCTTTCATTTTCTAAACTAAACAAATGTTTTTTTGTATTTT
>NC_133671.1:19745984-19823187 GCF_048934315.1 Petromyzon marinus
TCTCGACTCACCACACACTCACCTCAAAACCACTCCACCCCACACCCACCCCACTCACTCACCCACCCACCCACCCACTCACTCACCCACCCACCCACCCACTCACTCAACCCTCCCCCACACACCCCACCCACTCACTCCCCCCCACCCCACCACCCACCCACTCACACCCCACCCACCCACCCCACCCACCCACACACCCCACCCACCCACCCACCCACCCACCCACCCACCCACCCACCCACCCACTCACCCCACCCACCCACCACCCACCACCCACCCTCACCCCACCCACCCACTCACTCCACCCACTCACTACCCACCCACCCCACCCACTCACCCCAACCCACTCCCCCCACCCCCCACCACTCACCCACCCACCCACTCACCCACCCACTCACCACCCACCCACCCACTCCCCACTCACTCACCCACCCACCCACCACCCACACACACCCACCCACCACCCACTCACTCCCACCCACCCAACCACCCACTCACCACCCACCCACCCCCCACCACTCACCCACCCACACCCACCACAACACTCACCCACCCACCCCCACCCACCCACCCCACACCCACCCACTCACCCACCCACTCACCCACCTCCCCACCCACTCACCCACCCACTCACCCACCCACTCACTCACCCACTCACTCACCCACTCACTCACCCACCCATCCATCCATCAACCCCATCAACCCATCTCTTCTCTTCAGCCCATATCACCCACCCACTCACACTCACCCACACACTCACCCACACACTCACCCACACACTCACCCACACACTCACCCCACACACTCACCCACCCACACACTCACCCACACACTCACCCACACACTCACCCACACACTCACCCACACACTCACCCACCCACCCACTCACCCACTCACCCACACACTCACCCACCCACGCATCCGCCCACTCACCCATCAGCCCATCTCTTCTCTTTAGCCCGTATCACTCACTCACCCACCCACTCACCCACTCACTCACCCACCCACTCACCCGCCCACTCACCGCCCACTCACCCACACACGCATCCGCCCACTCACCCATCAACCCATCTACTTATCTAAATCGAGTGCCGCGCCCGGATGCTGCTTGGGCATGCACACGAACAAGCGAAGGCAAAGACCACCCGTGTAGGCTGAAGAGGCTGCTGGGGCAAGAGCTGTTAGCGAGCACCTATGAAGACTGACATAGAACATTAAGGGTGGTTGGCTGGGCACCCCCCCAACCGGCCACCTTTGTCTCCCTAAGTGCTCATTTGAGGCTGAGTCGACGTATGGGAGGCCCGCGGACCGATGTAAAATATTCGTCCTCGCTTGTTGGTGATCGTGAGTAGCGCAGCGAGATTGAAGCACGGTTGACTACGTACGGTGCGAAAGAAGTTCAACATGCACAACAAAGGTTCCCCGTATAGCCTCTAGCAGACTGTAGGGGCAAATGCGTTAGCGAGCACCTATGAAGGCCGGCACGGCACACGAAGGGGTGAGTGGCCCGCACCATGCCTGACCGCCTTTGTCTCCGAAGGGGCGATGTTTACACACCGCACTAGGTACTCATTTTAGGCTGAGTAGACCTAGGGGAGGCCCAGGACCGATTCAGATAATAGCCACCGGTGTTGGTCGTGAGCGGGAATCGAACTCGGGTCTCCGGGTTCGTAGAGCAGCGCGCTAACCGCTACACTACCGCTCCCCACTCACTCACACACACAGACACCTACACTCGCTCTGCCCACTCACACACACACAGACACCTACACTTGCTCTGCCCACTCACACACACACAGACACCTACACTCGCTCTGCCCACTCACTCACACACACAGACACCTACACTCACTCTCCCCACTCACTCACACACACAGACACCTACACTCGCTCTCCCCACTCACTCACACACACAGACACCTACACTCGCTCTCCTCACACACACAGACACCTACACTCGCTCTCCCCACTCACACATTCACACAGACACCTACACTCGCTCTCCCCACTCACTCAAACACACAAACACCTACACTCGCTCTCCCACTCACTCACACACACAGACACCTACACTCGCTCTCCCCACTCACTCAATCACACAGACACCTACACTCGCTCTCCCCACTCACTCACACACACAGACACCTACACTCGTCCTCCCCACTCACTCACACACACAGACACCTACACTCGCTCTCCCCACTCACTCACACACACAGACACCTACACTCGCTCTTCCACTCACTCACACACACAGACACCTACACTTGCTCTGCCCACTCACACACTCACACAGACACCTACACTTGCTCTGCCCACTCAATCACACACGCTCACTTTACGCTCGCTCGCACTCGCACATTCACACCCAACAAACCCGCCCACCGCCACGTCTGATTTGAGGCCACAGCGGGAGCTGCCATCGCCAACAGCGGGGGATACAAAGGGGGCCGTGTGTGGGGAGCAACTGCGCGTGACTAAAGTAAATGCGCAGCCCTGCGATGTATCAATTGCTCGCGCACGCCCCTACTTCCGGAGGAAGGACACCTCCCCCCCTGTCATCTGGGAAAAAAAAAATGCTTTATAGCCCATCGGATTCCTGCAGTACAAATACGTTTCTGTATTTGGCCCACGCTTACCACGCTGGGGCTCGCCAGACGTCTTGGCATTATCAGGGAGGGAGTACACACACTTTACCCCACCGCAGGAGCATTCCGATCGACTACCTGTGCCCGGTACCCATTTATACCCTGCTGTGTGAACAGATGCCGCTGTGGGTGGGGGGCGAGGCGAGGGAGGAGGAGGAGGAGGAGGGGTGGAATCAAAGAACGTGCTCACAGATTCTCCTGGCTGGATGGCGGTGGTTCTGGTTATGGCTGGTGGTGTCTAGTTGTCTCGTGTGGTTAGGGCAGGAGCTCCGTCTTGGTTGTGGTCAGAGCAGAGCGGATCAGCGGGGTTCATTCGTGAGACGTGGGGGAATTTCATCTATTCGGCCCATGCCCTATGGTCTGCCAGCAAGGGGGCGGGGCGGGGGGGTGAGCATATTTGCCGCTGCGTATAAACCCAAAATAAGTAATTTGCGGTGTGTCATTTTTTATATTTGACACAGCTGGACCATGCAGCGGGCACACGATGGCCAACTCGTATATATACAATACATCTGTATTACTAATTGAGTGTTTGTTAGACAGATTAACTGAATTAATGAATTACATAATCACCATATATCTTCTCCTTTGTTCCAAGACGTGTTAAGATAGTTGCGGGTTTATTATTAAGATGATGATTCATATACTCCATAAAACAGGTGTTTTGGCGGTTGTTGGGTTGGGTTATGGATGCTATTGGATGATATTGGTCGTGAAAGCCTACGTGTTGAACTGATTCTTATACTACATATGTCGAACTTCTTTCGCACCGTACGTAGCCAACCGTGCTAAATCGCAGGTGCTGGGGGGGGGGGGGGGGGACTATCGTTTTTAATGGAAAATGAACGGATAATACTACACTGTAACATGATAACAAATGTGATGTTAATAGTTTTAAAGAGTCAAAGAGTCTCTCCCACTTGTTCGCCATCGTTGTCAACACGTGGCCTGGAATTTTCTCCAGGTCGTCTCCAGAGCCCGGAGGCAGCAGCACATGTCACGTGGTGTTGTTGCAAATTCTCCGAAGTGTTCACATTTTTATGAAGCGCCCTGTATATAATAGGCGACGTTTCGGCAATGGCCCTTCATCATGGCACAGGACGCATGGGATTGTAGAGCGCCCCCGTGGTGTTTGTGTGTAAGTTCTAATTGTGTTGTGTGTTTTATCATCTTGCGTCCAACGAGGACCCACATCTCGCGGAGAGAGAGGTTCCTTGCCAATAGCAATTTGGCAAGTTCACCAGCAGTGTTGGTTCGAGCGAAGCTGCTGATGAGACGCCGTGCGTCGAAGACCGGTCCAGAGTGGCTCTTGCGTTGAATAAATGCTCGCGAGAAGATGCACTTACAGTGTTAAACACATTGTTTTTGAAGCACCTCATATTGCGGTATTAATCGGGGCGGCCGCTCGATGTGAACCGCGAGCGTCTGCGAGGCGACGGGGCCGCGAGTTCGTTGGCGAGTTGGCGCCGGCCTCCCTCGAGGTGGCCTCGCCTCCCGTCGTCTAATCCAGGCCTCGGCAGCCTGCGGGAAGCGGAGCCGCATGCGACGACTCTTGAAGTGGCTGCTTCGCCGGCAGTTATTTATTTATTAGGAGACTCATCACCACCACCGTCTCAGCTTCACCGCATTGCATAGCGGGCTTTTGAAATAGAGGGTATTTTTTACGGAAATCAACATTGTTTTACTTCTTGTTGTTGTTTTGGTTGCCGGCTCCTGGTCTAATCTCTGTCTTTTCACTTTTTGTTCCCAAAAAATAAATATTTTTTTCTTTTTTTGTTGTCGTCTATTTCTGATTGCAGGTTGCACGGTGCAGTCACCACGATCATTCGGCACGCCTTCTCACGGTAGCCAACCACCACCTCCCCCCTCTCCTCCACCTCCCCCTCCTCCTCTACCTCCTTCTCCTCCCCCCTCTCCTTAACCCCCCCTCCTCCACCTCTTCCACCCCTCTCCTCCACCTCCCCCCCCTCCTCCAACTTCCTTCCCCCCTCCCTCTACCACTTCCCCCTCTTCCACCTCCTGCCCCAGGGCTGGTTCAGACGTCACTCACCGGTGATGGTAGCCGTGGTCACGAATCGATCTCAGGTGGTCGTAGGAAGAGCCCAATGCGCTAACCACGACAACACTACCCCTACCTACGCATAGATGCAAAGACAAAAAACCCCCGTGTAGCCTTAACAGACTGTTTGGGACAAGTGCTGTTAGCGAGCACCTATGAAGGCCGGCACGGCACACGAGGGGGTGGGTGGCCAGCACCACCTATGGCCTCCTTTGTCTCCCGAGTGACGACGTTTACACAGCGCACCGGGTACTCATTTTAGTCTGAGTCGACCTAGGGGAGGCCCAGGACCGGCTCAGGTAATCGTCACCGGTGTTGGCCGTGAGCGGGAATCGAACCCGGGTGGCCAGGTTCATAGCGCTCACCGCTACACCACCGCTCCCCACCAGTGCCATGGCGATGTGCTGACTCGTCAAGCTACGCTCCACACATCTCCTGATCACATCGGCACGACGCCTCCCCGCCACGGCCCATCGAGTTTATGGCCCAGGGTTCAGCGCGCTAACCACTGCGCCACCGCTCTCTCCCTCCCCTCCACCCCGCTCCTCCACCATTTACGCCCCAGATGGCGCGAGGCTGAGTGTCAGACACCAGACTCTGCTGATGAGTCACAATAACGACGAAATCTGGTCCCAGTTTGAAACCGGTTCTGTGCAGCGCGACGCCTCCACGTGACTTGCCTCTTTGTCTTCCTTTTTCATAACATCTTCCACATCGTCATCATCCCTCATCCTCCATCCTCAATCATCATTATCATCATCCCTCCTCAACCGCCACCATCATTAACATCATCATCCTCCCTCCTCAACCATCATCATCCCTCATAAATCATCACCATTATCCTCTCTCATCCTCCATCCTCATCATCATCATTCTCCCTCCTCAATCATGATGATTATCATCATCATCATCCTCCTCCTTCGTCCTCAATCATAATCTATTATCATCCCTCAATCATCATCCCTTATCATCCCTCCTCAATCATCATCATCATCCTCCCTCAATGATCATCTCTTATCCCTCAATCATCATCCCTCATCATCATCCCTCTTCAACCATCATCATCCCTCATCGTCACTCATCATCATCATCAGCATCATCTGTTAGTCGGTCACATTTGCTCAATTTGATGCCGAGACAAAGAAGACCAACGGCCAATTTCACAAGCCACTAAAACCGCTTACCAGAACCTCACCGTGACATAAACAAAAATCAACAATGATATAGCTGTGTTGTTATTATTATTCTGTCTTAATATACGATATCTATATATATATCGCCGAAGCGCGCATTTGCATAGCGTAATGCCCACAGATGGTTGTTGTGTGCTCGCGACGCTGCGGGCGATCGTCGCCAGTCTACGCCTCGCCTCCCCATCCCATCACACGGGGACCATCGCCAGTCTACGCCTCGCCTCCCCATCACATCACACGGGCACCATCGCCAGTCTACGCCTCGCCTCCCGATCACATCACACGGGCACCGTCGCCAGTCTACGCCTCGCCTCCCCATCACATCACCCGGGCACCATCGCCAGTCTACGCCTCGCCTCCCTATCACATCACCCGGGCACCGTCGCCAGTCTACGCCTCCCCATCACATCACCCGGGCACCATCGCCAGTCTACGCCTGGCCTCCCGATCACATCACACGGGCACCGTCGCCAGTCTACGCCTCGCCTCCCCATCACATCACCCGGGCACCGTCGCCAGTCTACGCCTGGCCTCCCCATCACATCACACGGGCACCATCGCCAGTCTACGCCTGGCCTCCCCATCACATCACACGGGCACCATCGCCAGTCTACGCCTCGCCTCCCCATCACATCACCCGGGCACCGATGCACGATGGAGGCACGGAGGCAGCCCGCGTGGCTATCTCACTCAATCGCGCATCAGCCAATACAAAACGTGCAATTTAGAGATAAAAAAACGTGCAATTTAGAGATAAAAACACATTAAAACAAAAAAAGACACGTTACGCTTATTTCTGCCCAAAGCACGGATAAATGACGACCTGGTGTAGCGTTTGTGTAGAAAACATCGCCACTTGGGGAAACAAAGGCGGCCGGGCGTGGTGCTGGCAACCCACCGCCTCGCGTGCCGTGCCAGGCCCTCATAGGTGCTATTCGCTCGCAGCACTTGCCCCAAGAGTCTTGCGAAGGCTACACGGGGAATATTTGCCTTCCGTATTCACATCTACACCACTCAACACGTTCCCCAACAATACTGCGTGGGCTTACAAAACAAGAACTATATGTGTCGTGTGCGACGTTTCGGGCAATTACCCTTCTTAGTAGCACGTGGAGAAGACGGTGCTATGCAGAAGGGCCGTTGTCCAAAACGTTGCCTGCCATAGATTTTGTTCACGGTGATCCTGACGGGCGTGTTGAGACAAAGATGCCCCGTATAGCCTTCATAGACTATTGGGGCAAGTGCTGTTAGCGAGCCCGCCCTTATTGGCCGGAGCGGCACACCTTGAGATCAGCAGCCACGTCGCGGCCGCCTTTGTCTCCCTCAGTGCTGATGCTTGTGTTGCTGTTGTGGACACCGCTTCAGGTAGTCCTTTCGAGGCTGAGTCGACCTAAGCGAGGCCCAGAACCGATTCAGATATTCGTCACCTCCTCCTCTTCCTCCTCACTCCTCCTCCTCCTCGTCATCGCAGTCCTGAGCCAGTCAATGTGGACATTCCACGTTCCTACGACGGGTGCAATGCGCTTCTGTCGGACGAGCACGACACGCGCGATGCTCGGTTCGCTCCCTTCGGGGCGGTGTGCAAAGAAGACTAAATCACCACCACGAGGGAAACAAAGGCGGCTGGGCGCGGTGCTGGCCACCAACCCCCCTCGTGCGGCGTTTCGGCCTTCATCGGCCGTTCCGACCTTCCCGCACCTCCGATTAGCACGGTCGGCTACGTACGGTGCGAGAGAAGTTCAACGTGCATACATAAGTGCTGCTTACTCGCCAACAGCACTTGCCCCAACAGTCTGTTGAGGCTATACGGGGGGGGGGGGGGGGGTTTGTCTGTGTGGGGAGCGGTGGGTGTAGTGGTGAGCGCGCTGCGCTACGAACCTAGCGACCCGAGTTCGATTCCCGCTCACGGGCAAGACCCCAGTGACGATTATCTGAACCGGTCCTGGGTCTCCCCTAGGTCGACTCAACCTCAAATGAGTACCTGGTGCGGTGTGTAAACATCGCCACTGAGGAGACAAAGGCGGCCGGGCGTGATGCTGGCCACCCACCCCCTCGTGTGTCGTGCCGGCCTTCATAGCTGCTACTCGCTAACAGCACTTGCCCATTCAGTCTGTTAAGTCTACACGGGGGGCCTTTGTCTTAGTTGTGGGGGGGGTGTAATGTTCATGATGATGATGGTTGGATGTGGTCGTGATGGTATTGATGGGTGGATTTGGTAGTGATGGTGGTGATGGGTGGATGTGGTTGTGATGGTATTGATGGGTGGATGTGGTGGTGATGGATGTGGTAGTGATGGTAGTGATGGGTTGATGTGGTAGTGATGGGTTATTGTGGTGGTGATGGGTCATTGTGGTGGTGATGGTATTGATGGGTGGATGTGGTAGTGATGGTAGTGATGGATCATTGTAGTGGTGATGGATGGATGTGGTAGTGAGGGTGGACGTGGTCGTGATGGTATTGATGGGTGGATGTGGTAGTGATGGTAGCGATGGGTTGATGTGGTGGTGATGGGTTGATGTTGTAGTGATGGGTGAATGTAGTCGTGATGGTAGTGATCGGTTGATGTGGTGGTGGGATGTGGTGGAGTGATGGGTGGTGGTGGGTAGTGATGGTTATGTGTGGTAGTGATGGTGGGATGGGTGGATGTGTAGTGTGGTAGTGATGGTTATGTGTGTGTGGTTGGTGGTTGATGGTAGTGATGGTAGTGATGGGTGATGTGGTGGTGGATGGTGTGATGTGAGGTTGATGTGGTGGTGATGGTAGGGTGTGTGGTGGTGATGGATGTGGTGGTGATGGGTCGCTGAGTAGCTTCATGACACGCGTCGCGGTGAAGAGCTCCGAGTTGGGTTCGCGTCAAATTGGCAACGAGCTCCGCTCTAAGTAGACGAGCGAGGCGCTGTGCGCCACGACACAACAGCTGTCTCATCCCAGTGCGGGGGGAGAGGGAGATGGGGGAGAGGGAGGAGAGGGGAGGAGGGGGGAGAGGGGAGGAGAGAGGGGGAGGGGGAGAGGAGGAGAGGGGGAGGGGGAGAGGAAGAGGGGTGGAATAGGGAAGATGAATTGGCGGCGGTGATGGTGGAGAGATGTAGAACGAGGAGGAGTGAGGTAAACAAGGGGAGGGAGGGGAACGGGGGTGGAGGAGGTGGAGGTGGAGGCATTGAGAGGGAGTGTTACGGGATAGAGGAATAGATGATGATGGAGAGGAGAACGATGTAGGACGAGGCGGAGCGAAAGATGAGGTGGGGGGGTGATGGAAGGTAGAGGATAGGGATGGTTGTTGTCTCTCTCTGTGTTAGTGCCTGTATCTTGTGCGTGGGGAGCGGTCATGTAGCAGTTAGCGCACCGCGCTGCTCACCCGGCGACCCGCGTTCGATTCCTGCTCAAGACCAATGTAGGTCCTCCCCTAGGTCGACTCAGCCTTAAAACGAGTAACCGCTTCGGTGTGAAAACCATCAGCACCCGGGGAGACAAAGGCGGGCGGGCGTGGTGCTGCTGGACCACCCAGCCCTCTCGTTCGTCGTTCCGGCCTTCATAGGTGCTGCTCGCTAACAGCACTTGAGGCTGGGGGGGATCTTTGTCCGTGTTTTCCTCTGTGTGCGCTTGTGCGCGCGGTAGTGCTGCGCAATGAACCGGGGTTTGATTCCTGCTCACGGTCAACACCCAGTGACGATTGTCTGAACCGGTCCTGGGCCTCCCTTAGGTCAACTCAGCCTCAAATGAGTACCTGGAGCGGTGTGTAAACATCGCCACTCGGGATACAAAGGCGTTGGTCACCCACCCACTCGTGTTGCCCGTTCCGGCCTTCATAGGTGCTCGCTAACAGCACTTGCCCCTACAGTCTGGTAAGGCTTCACGGGGGATCTTTCTCGTCTTTGTGGAGAAGACCCCGCTGACGATGCACTTCAAGCGTCCTGCAGTGTCGCGTCGGCGTTTGTCTGGGGGCGTCGCTTAATGCTGTCGAACGAGCCCCGGGGGTCGACCGCCGTGGTTCGTCCTTATCCACGCGCTCACGTGACCGGGTCGTGCACCCCTCCACTACCCCCCACCCAAAACCACCACCCCCACCCCGCACCCCACCCCCACCCACCCCCACCACGACTCCCGAGCGCCCCCCCCCACCAACTCCCTCCACCCTGCCGCCCACGGGGAGGGGATGGGGTCAGTGGGGGTGGCTCACGGAGGAAGAGTATCAAGCCCACATCTCGATAGCTAATTGATTTGTTGCATAATTAATCCGTTAATTAATTCATCATTGCATCCATGAATCATCGTCATTAGCCGTTCCGTTTCGCTATGAAGAAGGGTAATTGCCCGAAACGTCGCCAATTATATTATTCTCTTTTAAGGTCACGCTGTCATTACGCGAATGTGTTGAGTGTGTTTTAGTTAATTAGGATTATGTTCGGCCATGGTCGATCCACTGCTGGACGAAGGCCTCCCTTCCCTGCGATGTAATGATCCACCATTCCATAATTAATTCATTCACGAAGTAATGCATCAATGCTTTCGCGAATCAATCAATTATTACAATGATAATTGTCATATCATTCATCTTTGTTAAAAAAACCCCACGATTTCTGGATGAAGGCCGCCCTGACTCCCGTGTCGTTCGGATATCACCTGAATTTGAGTCGTGGCCTGGGAATCAAACTCGGGCCACGGGGTTCATCATAACCTAATGCGCTAACCAATGCGCCACCGCTCCCCCACCGGCACAGCCGGTGGATATGGTGCGTTAATGGTCGTAATGGATGAGCTGGATTGATAATGACGACTATGATATATAACACCAACTTTAAAGCGAACTCCATATTCCTATGCCAGGGTCGAGCCTATCCATTATACAACTACCGTTCACGTCTCCAACACAAAGCGGTTCTAATTTTACCTAGCGCCGGAGAGATGATGGGGCCGAGTCGATCCACCATTCAGTAATGAGCACTACAATTCATTGGTGTGCGACCAATTATTAATTAACGCGTTCATCGATTGAGATATAAAAAAAAAACAAAATGTGCACGCGAGTTTAATGACGCATTAATTATTTATTAAAACCGATCAATTCGTTTCACCGCTCATTGATGAATACAATCACGCAATCATCGATGAATCCGTCACCTCGCGAAGTGCCAATTGCCTCCCGCGACACGTGGGTTGAAGGGCGAGGGGGTTGTAGGAAGGGAGGGGATGAATGAGGGGGGTGGGGGTGTGGAGGTGGGGGGGATGTGGGGGGGTGGAGGAGGGATGTGGGGGGGTGTCAGGGTTGACTCATGTCGATAATTCGCGCAAGCGCAAAGCGTTTGCGCTCAAGTGCTTGATATTGGAATCAGGTTTTGGCTGTATCACGCGCATCTCAGGCACTGTGGTCGACTTTAGAGGGTAGCCGAGGAGATTATTAAGTAGGCGCGTGAGTGGGTGGATGAGTGGCTGAGTGAGTTGGTGGGTGAAAATGCGGGTGGGTGGGTGGGCGGATGGGTAGGCAAATGAATAGGTGGGTGAATGTGGCGAGGGCTAGGTGCAGGAGGTCACGGGACAGACTCAGGTGCCGTGGGTTGACTGACGGAGATGATTGGCAGATGCGCCATCTGCGTTCTCCCCCCCCCCCCCCCCGCTGCGTCACAACCACAACGACCTCACGCACACCACGTGGTTATTAACGCCCTCGTCAAACACGTGGCCATGTCGCCCGCGCGCTGTTTTAATTGAGCGAGAGTTAATTAAACGCAGCGCTTGTTGGTGGCGGTGAAGGGTGGTTGCGGAGGGTGGCTGGGTTAGTGGGGGAGGGGTGCGGGGGTGGTGCGGTTAATGGGGGGGGGGGGGGGAGTTTGGGAGTGGGGGGGCAGAGACGGAGCAATCGTGAACCACCATCACTTAGTGGCAGCGGCTTCAACGGATTCCTCCCGTTGACACTCGCGCGGAATTCCGTGCTGAATCAGTGATGAGACCGCGGCGGGGAGATGTTAAGCTTAGCCTCGCCTGCTATGCAGGTGGACCCGAGTTCGATCACGACCCCTGACGCCTGCTGTATATTTGTGGAGTTTGCGTGTCTTTCCCTCTCCCTGTGCTCGCGTGGATTTTTCTCCGGGTCCCGTGGTGTTTCCCTCCACATTTAGAAAAACAAAAACCGCGTGCGTTTAGAGCATTTGGCTAAAAAAAAATATTTGCACGCGGATTAGCCACGTCGTTGGCCAGGCCGCTTCTGAAAAATAGAAGCCAACCGTGGACATCTGTGAAAACAAGAGCTTTATAGCTCATCGGATTCCTCCAGTACAAATACACGTTCTCGTTTTAATTTCCTCCTTCTACACCCTCGTCCTCTTCATCCTCGTCATCCCTTTCGTTCCTCTTCCATCTCCTCCGCTCCACCGCTCTGCTCGTCCTCCTCCTCAGGCGACTCCCTTTCCTCTTCATCATACGCCTCACCCTCGCTCGTTCCTCACCCTCGCTCGCTCCTCACCCTCGCTCGCTCCTCACCCTCGCTCGCTCCTCACCCTCGCTCGCTCCTCACCTCCACCATTCCCCCACCGCTCTCTCCTGCTCACACCTCGCCCCCCCACCCCCCACCACGCGATCTCCCATTCGCGTCTGCCGAGCCTTCTCGCTACCGCGGGGCTTGTCTCGTGGACCTCGCGCGTCGCTCCCGCGGGAGGCTCGCAAACGCCCCCCCACCACTCCCAATAACACGACCACCGCCACACTCACCGATGCCCCCCAGTCACCCCTCCGCCAACGCGAGTGACAACCGCGCCTCTGAGCCGACCGGTTCAGAAGTTCGTTAGCGATGTTGGCCGGGCGGTCCGTCGTGCGGCGCGCTAACCGCTGCGCCTCCGCTCCCCGGTGGACACGCACTGAAACTAAATCCTTGTTGTTGTTGTCGTTTCACTGCTCGTGAGACACCGCGGGAAGCAGAGAGGATGAGGCTCGGCAGACGCTAATGGGAGAGCGCGTGGGGGGGGGAGGAGCGAGGTGTGAGCAGGAGAGAGCGGTGGGGGAATGGTGGAGTCGGGGTGAGGAGTTAGCGAGGGTGAGGAGCGAGCGAGGGTGAGGAGCGCGCGAGGGTGAGGAGCGAGCGAGGGTGAGGAGCGAGGGTGAGGAGCGAGCGAGGGTGAGGAGCGAGCGAGGGTGAGGAGCGCGCGAGGGTGAGGAGCGCGCGAGGGTGAGGAGCGAGCGAGGGTGAGGAGCGCGCGAGGGTGAGGAGCGAGCGAGGGAGAGGAGCGAGCGAGGGTGAGGAGCGAGCGAGGGAGAGGAGCGCGCGAGGGAGAGGAGAGGCGTATGATGAAGAGGCAAGGGAGTCGCCTGAGCAGGAGGGCGAGCAGAAAGGTGGAGCGGAGGAGGTGGAAGAAGAACGAAAGGGATGACGAGTAGGAAGAGGACGAGGGTGGAGGAGGAGGAGGAGGAAATGATCATCAGAAAGTGTATTTGTACTGGAGGAACCCGATGCGCTATAAAGCTCTTGTTTTCACACGCGTCCAGTTGTTTCACAGATGTCCAACGGAGGAGGGGGCGGAGGGTGATGAGGAATGAACAACTGCGCGCGCGTGTTTGAAGGTAGACTTTCATGTTTTGGACGAATGTCCTCATGAAATTAAATTGCAATTTAAAAACAAAACTTCACAGATTTTCTTTCGTGATTGCGATTACCGACCCCGGCTACCGGAACGCGCGTGCGGACGTAGGGGCAGCGGAAGCCCGGCCACCCGAGTTCGATTCCCGCTCACGGTCAACACCGGCGACGATCATTGTCACCCCCTAGATCGACTCAGACATTTGGCTGGCCAATCTTGATTTGAAGCTTTCGTGACTGCAGGAATCCATACTCTTTGGTTCTTTCGGTAAAGTCACGTGGGTGACACCTACGTGGACTTTACCGAAAGAACCAACGACTATTTGGCTGGCCGTTGAAACAAAGACGGGTTAACGCATCGCGCGCTTTCAGATGCCGTTTCTGGGGCCGTCTGGAACGCTCTGCCTTTCGATGGTAGGAAGCCACTGGGAGCTCCGCACTTTGAAACCATCTAGATTGACAAACTAAACACTTTTTTGCGCTGTATTTTCTTACTCTGCCCCACACCTCCGATTAGCACGGTCGGCTACGTACGGTGCGAAAGAAGTTCAACATGCAGTGCGTGTGCCAATGATCGGAACTGGGGAGACAAAAGCGGCCGGGCGCCCGTTGTTGCCGTCCAACCCCCTCGAGTATCGTTTGCCGGCCTTTGTAGGCGCCTGCTGCTGTTGCTGCTGCTCGCGAACATCGCTCCGGCAGTCTGCGATTAGGCGACACGCGGGTTCCGATGTTCAAATCTTCTCATCTAAATCCTCAACCTCTTCGCAAAGTGCCACCGCACCGCCCACCCCCCCCCGTCCCCCCCGTCCCCCGCTTTGATTGAAGCGAATGTGGAACACATGGCTTGTATAATGCATGAAGCGCGCGAGCATGCATACGCGTTCCTTAATTCGGGCATGCATTTATTCATGCGCTCTCGTCGGAGCCCGTAAAACACACACACAGGACACCAAAGACAAAGATTCCTCAGTACCAGATCGTTTTTGGGGGGCGAGGGAGGGGCAAGTGCTGTTACAGCGAGCGCCTAATGCAGTCGTTCTTCATTGCAAGCCCCCCCCCCCCAACCCCGACAATACATAAAGAGTGAAAACACCGCCCCATCATCATCACCGTGCTGCTGTCACACCCCCCCCCCCCCATGGTTTAAAATGTGTGGCGGCGCCTCTCATAGACACTGCTGATGAGCCGCGAATGTGGGCTCCCCCCCCCTGCCCCCCACTGAAAATTAGTGAAGAAACACTGGCCTCATTAAAGGAAAGCACGTGGCAAAGACAAATATCCCCCCCGTATAGCCTCGACAGACTGTCGGGGCAAGTGCTGTTAGCGAGTCGCACCTATGAAGGCTGACATGGTACACGAGGGGGTGGGTGACCAGCACCACGCCCGGCCGCCTTTGTCTCTCCAGTGGCGATGTTTACACACCGCACCAGGTGTTCATTTGAGGCTGAGTCGACCTAGGGGAGGCCCAGGACCGGTTCAGATAATCGTCACTGATTTTGGCCGTGAGCGGGAATCGAACTCGAGTGCACACGTTCGTAGGGCATCGCGCTAACCGCTCACGACTGCTCACCATAGACAGACAGACACACACACAGACAGACACACAGACTCACACACTCACACAGACTCAGATCCCCCGTGTAGCCTTAACAGACTGTAGGAGCAAATGCTTTTAGTCGTCACTGGTGTTGGCCGTGAGCGGGAATCGAACCCAGGTCGCCAGGTTCATAGCGCAGCACGCTAACCGCTACACTATCGCTCCCCACAAGACACACACACAAACACACACACACACAGACTCCCACACAGACACACAGACACACACAGACAACAATAACAACCGCCATTCGCCACTAAGTGGCGGTGACGTCACCACGACGCTTGTGCCAGGCCATGTGCACCTTGAGGCCACGTGAAGTGTCGAACGCCCGCTGGCAGGAGGTCACGGGGCAGACCCAAGAGCCACGGCTCGACTGAATAAGATGACTGGCTGATGCACCACCTGTGCCACCTACTGTGCCAACCTGCTGTGCTTTAGCGACCCGGCGCTCCGCTCGTTGTTGTGAGCGTCGCTCCTTCGCCCTCCGTTATTGTTGGAGGGCGACTGCCTCCAACTGCCCAGTAGCGTCCTTCACGAGCCTCCTCCACAGAGGCCAATCTTGACACTGCTGGTACCAGTCATCGGCAAGTCCACTCAGCTCAACGTCTTCTTGTACCATATCACTCCATCTCTTCTCTAGCCTGTGCCGCGCCCATTTAGCCCCCTCGATCCGGCCGAACAAAAGCTGTTTTGGCATGCTGTAGCTGGGCATGCGGGCTACATGACCCAGCCAACGCAGCCTTGCCTGCCGGAGGAGCTCACCGATGGGACCTTGCCCAGATCTTTCAAGGGTTTGTGAGCTCATCACACAATCCAGCCTGGTTAAACCCAGGATGGATCGTAGGCAGGCTAGCCTAAATGTTTCTAACCGGCGAAGATGTTCCATTAAGGGGGTCGACGTTTCGCAAGCGTAGAAAAGGGAGGGAATGACCGTGGCCGAGAAGACCTGAAGCTTAGTGCGGAGCGACAGACCAGGTAGCTTCCACACAGCGTTACGCAACCGATGAAAAGATATTGCCGCTCGACTGATTCAGAGTGAGACCTCTGCTGTTAAACTGGAGCTGGTCATAAGCACACTGCAAAGGTATGGGAAACTCTCCACTCTCTTCACAACTGCCCCATCACCGATTGGGAGTTGTGCGCGTGGAGTGTCGGATGGTACAAAATACCCAGGCAGGTGCTTAGTTTTAGTGGGGCTGGTGGTAAGGCCCCATCTCTTAGTGGCACGCTCCAGTCTCAGTAGCAGCGTCTCCAACTCCTCCTCTGAATGAGCAGCTATTACCAAATCATCGGCATACATAGCGTGGTTGAACAATAGGGAGCAATCCCTTGACTGCACCGGGCATCGATCAGCCTCCCATTATATCTGTACCAAATGAAGATTCCCCCGGTAGAGCTATTGAAGGCTTCACGAACTACGTGGTCAAAATAGATGCTAAATAATGTGGGAGCTAGAGGACATCCCTGTCGCACCCCAAGGTGTACAGGGAATGGCTCTGACTCCCGGTCATGTAGTTTTACCCGGGCCTGCTCACCATCATGAAGGTCCTTAATGATCGTGAGCAGGGGGTCAGGGACTCCAAAAGCACCAAGAACAACCCAGAGCTCAGGCCGACTGATGGTATCATAGGCCTTGACCAGGTCAATAAAGCAGAGATGTAGGTCTTGTTGGAATTCCCTACACCTCTGCTGTAGCAGACGGACAGAAAATGTGGTATCTGTGCAGGACCGCCCTTTCCTGAAACCGCATTGGGGCTCCGCAAACCTCTCCTCAGTGTGCCTGGCAAAGCGATGTTAAATCATCCTTGCCAGGACCTTTCCCGGCACACTGAGGAGTGAGATGCCCCTGTAGTTGTTACAGTCTGTGCGGTCCCCCTTCTTAAAGAGGGGGACTACCAGGGCATCCTTCCAATCCTGCGGAACCTGTCCAGTGGTCCAGACTGTTGTTATGATGTCATATAGGGCAGTCTGTGCACAAACGCCACCCTCCCTCAGCATTTCGCTTGGGAGATCATCTCTGCCCGGTGCCTTTCCTGGTCTCAGACTCCGGATCGCCTTCAGTACTTCCTCAACAGATGGCACCTCAGCCAGCCACTCACAGTGGGTGACTTCTCCCAATATTTGAGGCCCCGCAGCCTCAGCAGGGTCATCCCCACTTTGTGCCACAATGTTTTCCTGGCTGAGGGGTTTCCCCTCCCCCAGGACCTCATAGAAATGCTCAGTAAATCTGCAAACCTGTTCTTGGGGGTCGGAGATTGGAACACCGTTTTTTCCCCTAATGATGGTAATAGGTGTGGCGCTGCAGGTTACTTTTTTGATGGAGTTAAATAGAGATTTGTGATCGCGGGCCACTGAGGCAGACTCCATCTCCTCAGCAACCCACGACCACCACCCATCCTTGGAACGCCTCACGGCTCTCCGAACCTCCGAGCGAAGGCTGCGGTAAGCCTCCTCATTCTCTGATGTGGGATTCTGTAGCCGATGACAGTGGGCCTGTCGCTTTTTCTCAACTATCCTGAAAACACCTCCTCTATCAGCCAGGGTCTCTGGGGACGTCTGGACCGCGTACCCAAAGCAGCATTGCAGCTGCATGAGTCACAGTCCTAAACCTTGCCCATTTACCCTCGACATCAGGAGGAGTGGGGGACGATGCCAACCCCAGCCGCAAGCGATGATGAAATTCTCGCTTGCAACCTTCATCAGCTAACTGAGACCAGGCCACTTTAGGTTGGAATGGGGCCCTGGGTGTACACCCACCACCGGAGTGGAAGAATGGCAGGCGCATCTTACAGATGGCTAGTCGATGGTCAGAGGGCAGATCAGCTCCACGGTAGGTCCTGGGGTCAAGGACATGGGCTTCCATCCGCTGGTCCGTCACTATGTAGTCCAAAAGATGTTCTTGCTTGGACCCGGCATGCATCCATGATGTTGTGTGGATGCGCCGATGCTGGAACAGCGTGTTGGTAATTACAAGCCCATGAGCTGCACAAAAATCTAGCAGCCTCCTACCGTTGTTATTGAGCTGATCTGACCCATGCCCTTCAATCACTCCAGACCAGGTTGCCAGCATCATGAAGTCACCCAACAAGACGACTCTATCCTGAGGGGCCACTTTAGCCAGCACCTGTGACAGGAGGTCATAGAAGGCAGCTGACTCATCGGCTTTGCCTGCATCCCCCCACGGATATTCGTCTTCGGTGGGGGCATAAGTAGCCACGACCACCACTCCTCGCCTCCGGTTGATGGGAAGGCGAGCCCAAAGTAGCCTGGGGCTTACAGCTTCCCACACCTCGCCGCCACGCTCCCACGCCCCCTTCATTCGTTTGTTCTAAAGAAGAGCCACACCCTGTTCTTTGGCAGTCTGCTGCCACGAGTAGAGGACTGTCCACCCCTCATGGTGGCAGGAGCCAGAACCGGTCCACCGGACCTCCTGAATGCCACAGAGATCCAGGCGGTACCGGTCCAGCTCCCGACAGAGGAGTGGCAGCGTCTCCTCCGCAGTGAGCGTTCGAACATTCCACATGGCCACACGAAGTGGCTTTTCGTTGTTTCTGGAGGAGCCCCGAGGGTAGAGATTCAATCTCCTGGCTCCGCCAATTGGGGTTTGGCCAGGAGACGTCATAGACGCCTGTCCCCCCGGGGCCTCCGGCACAAGCTTATTAGTTAGATATTTTAGACGTGGTTTAGTGGTTATTTTTTGAAGGTGGAGGGGTTACCAGCCCCTCGCACCCGTCCAAAGCCCCCGTTTAGCCCCTGTGGTGGTCACGGACGCCATGAGGGGAGGAGCCAATCGGAATTGACCCTCCCCCTACAGCACTGTCCACGACAGAGTTGCCCGTCCGGCATCGCGAGGAGGTAGGGGGCTGTTTTGCCGGACCAGACACACACACAGACACACACACAGACTCCCACACAGACACACACACAGACACACACACAGACTCCCACACAGACACACACACAGACTCCCACACAGACACACACACAGACTCCCACACAGACACACACACAGACTCCCACACAGACACAAAGATAAAAAGACAAAGATCCCCAGTATAGCCTTGACAGACTGTTGGGGCAAGTGCTGTTAGCGAGCACCTATGAAGGCCGGAACGGTACACGAGGGGGTGTGTGGCCAGCACCACACCCGACCGCCTTTGTCTCCCTAGTGGCAATGTTTACACACCGCACCAGGTACTCATTTGAGGCTGAGTCGACCGAGGGGAGGCCCGGGACCGGTTCAGATAATCGTCACTGGTGTTGGCCGTGAGCGGGAATCGAACCCGGGTCGCCAGGTTCATAGCGCAGCGCGCTAACCGCTACACTATCGCTCCCCACACACAAACACACACACAGACACACACACACAGACTCCCATACAGACTCCCACACAGACACACACACATACTCCCACACAGACTCCCACACAGACACACACACAGACACACACGCAGACTCCCAAACAGACACACACAGACACACACACAGACACACAGACACACACGCATGCACGAACAGGTGAATTAATCCACGTCAGCGCAATCCTCGCCGCCGCCGGCGCAGCTGTACTATATTTCAAAACTAATCGCCCAAAAAGTGCGGTTTTGTTTGTCTGCATAATGAAATAAATAACGGTGCGCCCGCGTGGATTTTTTTTTAAAATAAGCAGCCCCTCGCATAGGACTTCTCTACCCTCAGGACAAAGGTAATTCGTGGGGAGATAATCCATCATCCCCCCCTCCTCCTCCTCGTCTACCACCTCCTCATTCTCCTCGTCTCGCTCCTCCGTCCGCTCCCTTCAAACGATTCCGAACGCGACGTTGGGCTCACGTGACGCACGCAAGCAAGCAGTGCATCACCCGGTGTATTGGGAGAGAGCGGTCCGCGGAAGATGACACCGCAGAGCGGCTTCCTCTGAGACGTGTGTCAGTGCAGCTCCTGTGTTCGCACAAGGCAACACGATGTTTCGCCTCGCCGTTGGGAGAATATAAATAGCAAAATACGCGTGAGCCGGAAAAAAACGTTTCCATCAAAATGTGTGTCTCGCCACAACATAAACAAAAATGAATACGGCCACACTACCTTCTGGAAGTGCATCTTCTCGTGGACCGGTCTTCGACGCACGGCGGCTCATCAGCAACTTCGCTCGAACCAACACTGCTGGTGAACTTGCCAAATTGCTATTGGCAAGAAACCTCTCTCTCCGCGAGATGTGGGTCCTAGTTGGACGCAAAATGATAAAACACACAACACAATTAGAACTTACACACAAACACCACGGGGGCGCTCTACCTTCCCATGCGTCCTGTGCCATGATGAAGGGCCATTGCCCGAAACGTCGCCTATTATATACAGGGCGCTTCAGAAAAATGTGAACACTTCGGAGAATTTGCAACAACACCACGTGACATGTGCTGCTGCCTCCCGGGCTCTGGAGACGACCTAGAGAAGATTCCAGGCCACGTGTTGACAACGATGGCGAACAAGTAGGATACTCTTTGACTCTTTAATACTATTAACATTTGTTGTCACGTTACAGTGTAGTTTTAATCGTTTCTTTGTTACAGTAATAAACGATAGCCCCATATAAGTGCGAACATTTTTGTTCGAAGCACCAGAGATGAAAATTCGTCGCGTGGCAGTCAAACTTAACGTTTGCATTAAAACCAAAAAAATATATATTATCAAAGGTGGAGTGAACACTCGCGTTTTAATGCGGATGGCTCGGATTTGCGTGGTGCAAGTCATCGTGACCGCGCTGAGCAACTCGCTCCGCCTGTGAACTCCGATTCATCACCGAGGTTGAGCGGCTGCGACATGGACTAAAACCCAGGTCCTCAGCCTTCGCCGGTTCTGCGTCTCATACTTTCCCTGAGAGCCCACGCGGCCACCCCCCCCCGATCCCCTTTATTTGTCATAATTTACAGCCACATCTATCAGCTCCAGCTCCCTCCTTCCTCCATCAGCTCAATCCCTCACCATCCCACCACCTCCACACCATCCCACCTCCTCACCATCCCACCTCCTCACCATCCCACCTCCTCACCATCCCACCACCTCCTCCATAAGCTCAATCCCTCACCATCCCACCTCACCAACCCACCTCCTCACCATCCCACCACCTCCTCCTCCATCAGCTCAATCCCTCACCACCTCCTCACCATCCCACCACCTCCTCACCATCCCACCACCTCCTCCTCCTCCATCAGCTCAATGCCTCACCATCCCACCTCCTCACCATCCCACCACCTCCTCACCATCCCACCACCTCCTCCTCCATCAGCTCAATGCCTCACCATCCCACCTCCTCCATCAGCTCAATCCCTCCCCTCCATCCTCTGTGCACCACCTCACCATCCACATCTCCATCCATCATCCCATCTCCTTCACCACCATCCTCACCATCCCACCTCTTACCCCCTCCCTTCGGGGGGCGGGGGGGGAGGGGGGGGAGAGGGAGGGGGGAGTCCCTCGCTCCTGTGAATCCATCGAGGGAGCGCTGGGATGTGAAATTTTAATGACGACTCTTCTCCTGCTGCTGCTGCCGGCACTCACCGACCCGGGGGATTGGGGGGGCGAGGGGGAGGGGCGGGGCTGCTGGTGGCGGTGGGGAGGAAAGAGCGAGGAAGAAGTTGGAGGGGATTCGAGGGAGGGGGAGGGAGAGGGGGGAGAAGGAGGTGGAGGGAGAGAAGGAACGAGGGAGGAAGAGTTTGAATGAATGAGGGAGAGAGGGAGGGAGGGGAAGAGGGAAGAAGGGGAGGCGAGGAATTAAGGAGAGCGAGCGAGTGAATGGGGGGGGGGGGGGGGTGGCACATAAAGCAAAGCATTGAAAAAAACCGAAATGATGAACGGAGCAAAGTGCCGACTACACCGAGCATCTTCTTGCGTCCTCTGATCGTAAAAAGAGAGAGAGAGAGAGGGCGATGGTGAGTCTGACGAAGAGTGCGCGAGTGTTGGAGAGAGTTGGAGAGAGCGAGTGTGTCGAAGAGAGAGAGAATCTCTTACAGTGCGCGCGAGAGAGACGCGTGCTGCTGCTGTGTGAGAGCGCGAGTGAGCGTGAGAGTGAATCTGCGTGCGCAGCGGGGAGCAGATCCATCCCCGGATCTGTCGCGGTTTGCCGGAGAATCACGCGAATCCCAAGAGAGAGAGAGGGAGAGAGAGAAAGAGTGGAGCGTCCAGCAGCAGGCGTCTCTCCTCCTCCCACCTCGTGTCTCTCCTTATCTCCCTGCTCCCACACCCGACCCTTTCCAATCTCCCACCGACATCTCCCTCCTCTTCCCACCTCATCCCCCGCTACCGCTCTCCCCATCTCCCACCTCGTCTTCCTCTTCCTGTCTCCATACTCACAAACCCTTCCACAGTATCCCTTCTCCACTCCTATCAGCCCTCACCGCTATATCCTTACTCCCTCCTACCCCCCCTTCATTATCTCCCACCCACAGCTCCCACCTGCTACCTCATCCTTAAATACCCCCCCCCCCCCAATATCACCCCGTGCCTACACACCTCCAATTCCCCTCCTGCTCCCACACCCACCCGACACCTCCCCACCACCCTCACCTCCTCCCACCCCATCCATCACCCCGCGTCCCCGGCCCTCACTTCCCTCGTACAATGTACTTCGCAGAGAGAGCCTCACAGACTCACACAGAGACCCACAGACTCACACAGAGACTCACAGACTCACACACAGAACCCACAGACTCACACAGAGACCCACAGACTCACACACAGAACCCATAGACTCACACAGAGACTCACATACTCACACAGAGACCCACAGACTCACACAGAGACCCACAGACTCACACAGAGACTCACAGACTCACACACAGAACCCACAGACTCACAAAGAGACTCACAGACTCACACACAGAACCCACAGACTCACACACAGAACCCATAGACTCACATACTCACACAGAGACCCACAGACTCACACAGAGACCCACAGACTCACACAGAGACCCACAGACTCACACAGAGACCCACAGACTCACACAGAGACCCACAGACTCACACAGAGACCCACAGACTCACACAGAGACCCACAGACTCACACAGATACCCACAGACTCACACAGAGACTCACAGACTCACACACAGATACCCACAGACTCACACAGAGACCCACAGACTCACACACAGATACCCACAGACTCACACAGAGACCCACAGACTCACACAGAGACCCACAGACTCACACAGAGACTCACAGACTCACACACAGAACCCACAGACTCACAAAGAGACTCACAGACTCACACACAGAACCCACAGACTCACACACAGAACCCATAGACTCACATACTCACACAGAGACCCACAGACTCACACAGAGACCCACAGACTCACACAGAGACCCACAGACTCACACAGAGACCCACAGACTCACACAGAGACCCACAGACTCACACAGAGACCCACAGACTCACACAGAGACCCACAGACTCACACAGATACCCACAGACTCACACAGAGACTCACAGACTCACACACAGATACCCACAGACTCACACAGAGACCCACAGACTCACACACAGATACCCACAGACTCACACAGATACCCACAGACTCACACAGAGACTCACAGACTCACACAGAGACTCACAGACTCACACAGAGACTCACATACTCACACAGAACCCATAGACTCACACAGAGACTCACAGACTCACACACAGAACCCACAGACTCACACAGAGACTCACATACTCATACAGAGACCCACAGACTCACACACAGATACCCACAGACTCACACAGAGACTCACAGACTCACACACAGAACCCACAGACTCACACACAGATACCCACAGACTCACACACAGAACCCACAGACTCACACAGATACCCACAGACTCACACAGAGACTCACAGACTCACACAGAGACTCACAGACTCACACAGAGACTCACATACTCACACAGAACCCATAGACTCACACAGAGACTCACAGACTCACACACAGAACCCACAGACTCACACAGAGACTCACATACTCATACAGAGACCCACAGACTCACACACAGATACCCACAGACTCACACAGAGACTCACAGACTCACACACAGATACCCACAGACTCACACACAGAACCCACAGACTCACACACAGATACCCACAGACTCACACAGATACCCACAGACTCACACACAGAACCCATAGACTCACACAGAGACCCACAGACTCACACAGAGACTCACAGACTCACACACAGAACCCACAGACTCACACAGAGACTCACAGACTCACAAAGAGACTCACAGACTCACACACAGATACCCACAGACTCACACAGATACCCACAGACTCACACACAGATCCCATAAACTCACACAGAGACCCACAGACTCACACAGAGACCCACAGACTCACACAGAGACCCACAGACTCACACAGAGACCAACAGACTCACACAGAAACCCACAGACTCACACAGATACCCACAGACTCACACAGAGACTCACAGACTCACACACAGATACCCACAGACTCACACACAGAACCCATAGACTCACACAGAGACTCACATACTCACACAGAGACCCACAGACTCACACACACACACAACCCATAGACTCACACAGATACCCACAGACTCACACACAGAACCCACAGACTCACACACAGATACCCACAGACTCACACACAGAACCCACAGACTCACACAGATACCCACAGACTCACACAGAGACTCACAGACTCACACAGATACCCATAGACTCACACAGATACCCACAGACTCACAAATAGACTCACAGACTCACACACAGAACCCATAGACTCACACACACACACAACCCATAGACTCACACAGATACCCACAGACTCACACACAGATACCCACAGACTCATACAGAGACCCACAGACTCACACACAGAACCCATAGACTCACACAGAGACTCACAGACTCACACACAGATACCCACAGACTCACACAGATACCCACAGACTCACACAGAGACTCACAGACTCACACAGATACCCACAGACTCACACAGATACCCACAGACTCACACAGAGACTCACAGACTCACACACAGATACCCACAGACTCACACAGAGACTCACAGACTCACACAGTGACCCACAGACTCACACAGATACCCATAGACTCACACAGAGACCCACAGACTCACACACAGAACCCATAGACTCACACAGAGACTCACATACTCACACAGAGACCCACAGACTCACACACAGAACCCATAGACTCACACAGAGACTCACAGACTCACACAGATACCCACAGACTCACACACAGATACCCACAGACTCACACACAGATATCCACAGACTCACACAGATACCCACAGACTCACACACAGATACCCACAGACTCACACAGATACCCACAGACTCACACAGAGACTCACAGACTCACACACAGAACCCATAGACTCACACAGAGACTCACATACTCACACAGAGACCCACAGACTCACACAGATACCCACAGACTCACACACAGAACCCACAGACTCACAAAGAGACCCACAGACTCACACACAGAACCCACAGACTCACACAGAGACCCACAGACTCACACACAGAACCCATAGACTCACACAGAGACCCACAGACTCACACACAGAGACCCACAGACTCACACACAGATACCCATAGACTCACACAGAGACTCACATACTCACACAGAGACACACAGACTCACACAGAGACTCACAGACTCACACAAAGAGACCCACAGACTCACATACAGAACCCACAGACTCACACAGATACCCACAGACTCACACAGAGACTCACATACTCACACAGATACCCACAGACTCACACAGATACCCACAGACTCACACAGAGACTCACATGCTCACACAGAGACCCACAGACTCACACACATAACCCATAGACTCACACAGAGACTCACATACTCACACAGAGACCCACAGACTCACACAGATACCCACAGACTCACACAGATACCCACAGACTCACACAGAGACTCACAGACTCACACACAGAACCCATAGACTCACACAGAGACTCACATACTCACACAGAGACCCACAGACTCACACAGATACCCACAGACTCACACAGAGACTCACATACTCACACAGAGACCCACAGACTCACACAGAGACTCATATACTCATACAGAGACCCCCATAGACTCACACGGAGACCGGTAGACTCACACACAGAACCCATAGACTCACACAGAGACCCACAGACTCACAAAGAGACCCACAGACTCACAAAGAGACCCACAGACTCACACAAAGACTCATATACTCATACAGAGACCCCCATAAACTCACACGGAGACCGGTAGACTCACACAGAACCCATAGACTCACACAGAGACTCACACACTCATACAGAGACCCCATAGACTCACACAGAGACCCGTAGACTCACACACACAACCCATAGACTCACACAGACACCCGTAGACTCACACACAGAACCCATAGACTTACACAGAGACTCACATACTCACACAGAGAACCCATAGACTCACACAGAGACGCACATACTCATACAGAGACAACATAGACTCACACAGAGACCCGTAGACTCACACACATAACCCATAGACTCACACCGAGACTCACATATTCATACAGAGACCCCATAGACTCACACAGAGACCCGTAGCCTCGAACAGACCGGCAGACTCGCATAGAGACCCATAGACAAACCTATAGACTCAGACTGAGACCCATAGACTCTTAGAGACACACAGACCCGCATAGAAACCTATAAACTCGGAGACCCATAGATTCACACAGAGACCCATATACTCACAATGACAATCGTAAACTCGTACAGAGACCCATAGACTCGGACAGAGGCCCACAGACTCACATCGAGACCCATAGACTCACAACATACACTCGAAGGCTAGCACAGAGACCTATAGACCCACATAGAACACACACAATATCAGAGACCCATGGACTCCCACAGAGACCCATAGAGCATTCACACAGAAGCTCGAGTTGACAAGATATGCTACTGAAACTAAAAATAAACTGAAACTGGGTCGGGGTATCTACGACGAGGCCGTCTTCGTCGGCTGCAATCGAACAAAGACCGCCACTGCATCGCGCTTCTGCGATCGTCTGGAAACGCTCTTCCTCGCGATATTAGGAAGTCGCTGCCGGTGCGCACTTTCAAATGATCATCTAGATCAGGGGTGGGGAGCCTTTTTTTCTGCCCAAGGGCCATTTGGATATTTATATAACATCATTCGCGGGCCATACACAATGATCAACTTAAAAATTAGCCCGTTATATTTGGCTGGAACTGCTTCTCTTTGGCGAGGCGTGTGATGATGTTAGCTGGTGTTGACGATGTTGCTACTCGCAACTGCTTTTCCAGGTTTGCTCTTGCCAGAGACCCAAATGATTTCGCGGGCCTCATACGGCCCGCGGGCCGGACGTTTCCCACCCCTGATTCTAGATTGACAAACTCGCTTCTTTACAACTTCTCGTTGTTGTGTTCAGTTTGTTGTCCTTCCCCCGCACCTCCGATTAGCACGGTTGGCTACGCACGGTGCGAAAGAAAGTTCAACCAAGATCCCCCGTATAGCCTTAGCAGGGTGTAGGGGCAAGTATAATCTGAGCCGGTCCTGAGCCAACCTAGGGGAGGCCCAGGACCGGCTCAGATTATAATCGTCACCGGTGTTGGCCGTGAGGGGGATTCATAGCGCAGCACCGCTACACAACCACTGCCCAACCAAAGACAAAAATACCCCGTATAGCCTTAACAGACTGTAGGGGCAAGTGCTGTTATAGCGAGCACCTATAAAGGCCGGCACGGCACACGAGGGAGTGGGTGGCCAACGCCACACCCGGCCGCCTTTGTCTCCCTAGCGGCGATGTTTACACATCGCACCAGGTACTAATTTGAGGCTGAGTCGACCTAGGGGAAGCCCAGGACCGGTTAAGATAATCGTCACTGGTGTTCGCCGTGAGCAGGAATCGAACCCGGGTCGCCAGGATCGTAGCGCACCGCGCTAACCGCTACGCTACCGCTCCACCATGCACGTAGACAGAGACACACAGAGAGAGGAGTACTAAAGGACTCTCTCTCTCTCTGTCTCTCGCCTCGTGGTTGCGGCTCACGCGTGACCATTGTCGAATGCCCCGCGCCACCAATCCCGTTTCGAGTGTAGAGAAACCCCGTCGGCTCTGCGCAGATGCCTACCGACTCAAGCAGCGAATCGCGGACGCACACAGAGACCCATAGACTCGACCAGAGACCCGTAGACTCACAATGAGACCCGTAGACTCGCACAGAGGGATACAGACTCGCGTAGAGACTCCTAGACGCACACAGAGACTCGTAGACTCACACAGAGACGCGTAGACTCACAATGAGACCCGAACACTCACAATGAGACCCGTAGACTCGTGTAGAGATATCCGTAGACTCGCGCTGAGGCCTACAGACTCACTCGAAACTCACAGGCGTACACAGAGACTCATAAACTCACACAGAGACTTATATACTCACAATGAGACCCGTAGACTCACAATGAGACCAGTAGACTCGCACAGTGGGATGCACTCACGTAGAGGCTCATAGACGCACACAGAGACCCATAGACTCGAACAGACACACAGCCTCACATAGAGACCCATAAACTCAAAGAGACCCACACTTACATAGATAACCCATAGACTCACACAGAGACTCATAGACTCGCACAGAGGCCCACACACTCACTTTGAGACCCGTAGGCTCACAGTGTGACCTGTAGGCTCATATAGAGAGACCCATAGACTCACACAGAGACCCATAGACTCATAGACTCACAATTAGGCTCGCAGACTCGTATAGATATCCAGAGACTCTCATAGTGGCCTATAGACTCAGAGACCCATAAACTCACACAGAGACTCATAGACTTTTCCGATCATTTAGCCCGCAGGGCCGCCTCAATGAGTCTCAAGAGTCACTTTAAGGAGGGTCCTGCCAAATCGTTATTTGGTTCTACACAGTGCAATGTTGCTGCGTTGCGTGTAAGGGGCCGTTCATAAATGACGTCACGCGATTTTGGACGATTTTTGACCCCCCCTCCCTCGTCACACGGCGTCACAAAAAGTCAGACCCCCCCTCAAATAAGACGTCACAAAGCTCTGCCCCCCCCCTCCCAAAAAATATAAAACATGCTTCAAATTGCTTTAAACTATTGTCATTGTAGTGCGTATTTAATGTGGCGCTGCACTCTGATGTTGTAGGGGAAAACATTTATTAAAAAGTCTATTTAATTAAGCAGAACGTGTCCATATTTATTTAAAGTTGCGCATTTTGATGTCACGTCCCGTTTCTCAACCCCCCCCCCTCGTCACACATCGTCACAAATGTCTGACCCCCCCCCCCAGGTGCGTGACGTCATTTATGGACGGCCCCTAATCCAAATTTAGGGATTTTCCTGGGTAATTGTTCAGCATCGGGATGGTTTCCTCTCTCTCTCTCTCCCATTACTGGTTACATCCCCATGTGTGTGTGCGCGCGCCTGTGTGTGTGTGCGTGTTTGCAATCGTAGGTGGCGACTGTGGTCATAAAATCCGCATACGGTCGATGCCAGAGCAGTTTGCGATGCGTTAATTGGATGAAGCCAATTTAACACGGCTATCCTCTTACATCCCCACCACCACTCACCATCACCCCCACCCACCCTCTCCGTGGCACGCCGACTCGCAGGCGACGTGGCGAGTCTGTCTGTGTTGTTGGTTTGTATCTCGAGAGGGCGTGTGTGTGTGTGGAGTGCGTTGCGTTTACGCACTCTGCGTTGCGTGGGTGCGCGCTACGAACCCGGCCGCCGGAGTTCAATTCCCGGCGCTCACCATCCACATCGCAGCGGTGAACATTTGCACCGGTTCTGGGCCTCCTCTAGGTAGACTCAGCCTGAAAGGAGTCGACCTGGTGCGGTGTGTGAATATCAGAGTTGGGAAGACAAAGATGGCCCGGCACCCACGCCGTCGTGAGCCGTGCCGGTCTTCATAAGTGCTCGCTAGCAGCACTTGCCCCAACAGTCTGTTGAAGGTTATACGGGGGGCGGGGGACATTTGTCTTTATACTGTACTCTGCAGTACGCACGTGGGTGTGTTTATACATCCGTGACAAGCTGCCGCGGCTTTTGCGGAGGCATTCATCCAGCAGTGGATTGACCATGGGCCACCGCCGCTGCTGCCGATGGTGCGATTCATTTGTGGGTGGAGCGGTGGTACAGTGGTTAGCGCGCTGCGCTTATGAACCCGGCGATACCTGAATTCCCGGTCACGGCTAGGAGATGTTAACTACCTAGCCTGGTATACAGGAGGTCGTTAGTTCGATCCCGACCCCTGCTGTGTATGTGGAGTTTGCGGTGTCTCTCTCTCATCATGACGGTGGCTAGGAGATGTTAACTACCTCGCCTGGTATACAGGAGGTCGTTGGTTCTATCCCGACCCCGACGCCTGCTGCTGTATATTTAGAGTTTGCATGTCTCTCTCACCTTGGCCACGTGGATTTTTCTCCGGGTCCTCCGGTTTTTTTTTTCACTCCACGTTTCGACATCGCGCGTTCAAGAGTATTTGGCTGCTATGAATGTCCGCACGATAAGTCCACTTCGTTGAGCTTTAATTTGTGACCAGGTCGCTTCTGAGAAAGAGCTATAATAGCATCTCAGTGGGTCTCTCCAAGTAAAAATCAAAAATAGTTTAGTTCAGAACCGGTCCTGAGACCCGTGCCTTCATCATCCCCCCACCCATCACCGACAGCGTATGGAGGCCTTCAGCCAGCAGTGGAGTGGCAAGGACCCGTACAGTATATAATTGTCTGGGTGTGTATGTTGAACTTCTTTCGCACCGTACGTAGCCAACCGTGCCAATCGGAGTTTGCGGGTGCTAATCCGAGGTGCGTGTGTCATGTATGTGCCGTAACATAATAATTTTAATTCCTTATAGTAAAAAAAAACTGCTTGATAATACTCCCCCCACACCCCCCTAATGCTGTATCGGTAGTTCGTGTGGGGGTTGATCGACCATACTTCACCACTTTGGTTATTGCGGGTTCATGGCGAGAGGGGGTTTCCAGCTGATGTTCGCCGCGATCAGGGATTCAACTCAGCCCGCGGCGCTAACCACTACGCCACCGCTCCCCCGTATACTGCATACGCGTATCTGTGTAGACAGATTCTTCTGCGTTTTTGTGTCTGTGTCTAAACATATTTCTCTCTGTCTCGGAGTATCTATGTATGTACGTTGAACTTCTTTCGCACCGCACGTAGACAAACGTGCTGTTATGTGTGTGTATGTGTCTGTGCATATACGCACAACCAGACTTATATACGCACACACGCATGCTTACTTTATGCAGTCTATGCATACGATTGTGTATATTCTCGGTCTGGGCGTGTGTATTTGTGGACACAGCTACGTGCGTGTACGCGCAATGATGTGTGCGTGTGTGTAGATGCCAGCTCGCAGCACTTACCCCGACAGTCAAACGCCTACATTGGGGATTGTTGTGTGTTCGTGTGCGTGATGGTACGTGATGGTACGTGATGGTACGTGATGGTATGTGATGGTACGTGATGGTATGTGATGGTACGTGATGGTATATGATGGTATGTAATGGCACGTGATGGTACGTGATGGTATATGATGGTACGTGATGGTACGTGATGGTATGTGATAGTACGTGATGGTATGTGATAGTACGTGATGGTACGTGATGGTATGTGATGGCATGTGATGGTATGTGATGGCACGTGATGGTGCGTGATGGTATGTGATGGTACGTGATGGTACGTAATGGTACGTAATGGAACGTGATGGTACGTGATGGTATATGATAGTACGTGATGGTACGTGATGGTACGTGATGGTACGTGATAGTACGTGATGGTGTCACACTCTATGTTTCCCAAATGTTTGGACAGCTCCTGGTGTGCGCATTGTGTGTGTTTAAGGGATCGCAAACAGCACTTATCCCGACAGAATGTAACCTCTATACGGCGTGGGTCTTGTGTGTGTGTGTGCGTACATGTTTATTGAACCGGACATGGGTCTCTTCTAGGTCGACTCAGCCTCAAATGAGTAGCTGGGTGCGGTTCGTGTAAACATCGCACATTGCTGGCCAGCCAACCCCCTCCTCGTGTGCCGTGCCGGCCTTCACGGGCGCTCGCGAACAGCACTTGCCCCAACAGCTACAGAGGGCATCCTTGTGTTGTGTGTTGTGTTGTGTGTTGTGTTGTGTGTTGTGTTGTGTGACCATACGCGCCGGTATCTGGAGCGGTGGCCGCAGTGGTTAGCGCGCCGCTTTCGCCGACCTCGGCCACCTCGGTTCAATGCCCGACCGCGTTGGCGCGCTACGATGACTCGCTCGACCCGTCACCCATCACTTTAACATCCTTTTATTTTATTTATAAATTCCCCATTCTCTCTCTCTCTCGCTCTCTCTCTCCTCATTTACTTATTTAGAACCCTTCACACCCGCAAATCGCTCAAGACACGCAGCCCGACGGGCACATTTGTCTGCAATGTCACCACCCCTTGTCTCTCGCTTTGCCCTTGTGTAGCGGTTTAGTGGCGTAGCTATCGAGTGGTGACGCAGGCGGTGCAACTGCGCCGAGACTCACCACCCAGAAAGCCCCAAAGTTCCAGGCTACGAAGGGAGGAGAGGTGGAGGGGGGAGGGTGGAATCTGACAGAGTTGGGCCCCATTCATGGAATTCCTTGCACCAGGACGGCCACGCCGCTTCGCCGTCAATGTAAGAGCTAAGATCTAGTTCCTTGTGAGCAAGTTACGCATCAACGGAACCGGAGCTCACCGGTATATCCAGGATGTTTGTCTACCCCGAGACCAGGATCCGCTTCCACCTCCCCCCTCACCCCACCCCGGTATATCCAGGATGTTTGTTTTTCCGTGCGTCTGTGACCACGTGTGCACAGATAGAGGAGCGGTGCGCGCGCTGCGCTATTTCACGAATCCCACCGCTAATCGAGGCTTAGAAATCCGGCCACGAAGATAATCTGAACCGGTCCAGCACTTCTAGGTCGACTCCGCTTCAAATGCGTACCTGGTGCCGTGTGTAAACATCGCCACTAGAGAGACAAAGGCGGTCGGGCGTGGATGCTGGCCGCATCAACTTTGGTCGATCATTAAACGCCAAATAGTGAGAAAGTGAGCGAGTGGGTGGAAGCGTGAGCGAGCGTTTGATAGCGTGAGAGTAGACAGATCGAGAGAATTAAAAATGTTTGAAGAGTGAGGGAGTGACAGAGCGAGATGGGAGAGAGAGAGAGGACGTGAGTTTGGATTGAGGAGGTGCATGAGAGCGCGCGTGTGTGTGTGTGAGAGAGAGAGGGGGAGAGCGTGAGGCGGGAGCCCGCAGACTGGCACGACCTCAATCTGTGGGTCACAGAGACTCACGCCGCTTCCATTAGTCCTGACACGCGGGCAGCGGACGTGAGAGCGTTACTAATTGTGCTCCAGACTTCAACATCACCACCACCACCACCATCATCCAAACTATCACCACCATCGCCAGCCGCAGTGCAACCACCATCATCACCACCATCACCATCACCACCACCATAACCAGCAGCATCAGCGCCACCACCACCAACATCACGATCGCAATCATCATTGCCACGCAGGCGTAAGGGGTCGTCCGTAAATGACGTCACGCGATTTTGGACGATTTTTGACCCCCCCCCCTCGTCACACGGCGTCACAAAAAGTCAGACCCCCCCCCCTCAAATATGACGTCACAAAGCTCTGCCCCCCCCTCCCAAAACCATATTTCTATTTTGAAAATAAAATATGCTTCAAATCGCTTTAAACTACTGTCATCGCAGTGCGTATTTAATGTGGCGCTGCACTCTGATGTTGTAGGAGTGTCGTTATAACAATCAGTGTTGTTATAACAATTCTATATTTATTTAAAGCTGCGCATTTTGATGTGACGTCACATTTCTCAACCCTCCCCCCCCACTCGTCACACATCGTCACAAATGTCTGACCCCACCCCCACCCCCTAGGTGCGTGACGTCATTTATGGACGGCCCCTAACGGTGAGGACGCAGGCGCCTTGTAGTCCAGAGGCCTCTCCGGTTCCGTTAAAGTTGCTTCAATCCCCGCGCACCTCCGTCCACGCGGCGGCATAAAAACTGCGCGCGGCAGTTGAGTCGGTAGGCCGGCAGGCAGGTCGCGTGCGGTGGGGTGACGCGTGGCTTACGTCTCGCTAATTCCAGGAGCGTTGTGGACCATCGTGGAAGTGTGGGCCAAAATGTCGTCTACCAGAGCGACTCTCTCTCTCTCGCGCGCTCTCTCTAGCGAGCTTGCTCAAGCGGAGGGCCTTTCCGCCAGCAGTGATGTGCCCGAGCAATTGCAGGGCTGCGCCTCTATCCTGGTTTTTTTTCTCCCATTTAAAACCTGCGAATCCAACTCCAAAAACCAAACCGAGACTTGGACGAGGATGCAAATCTTTCCTCCTCCTCCTCCTCCATGTATTCCTTCTCCAAAGAAGAAAAAATAGGACTGTTACCCGAAACGTCGCCTGTGATATATATGCGAATATGTCACGTTAAGGCAGTGTTCTTGACGAATGTATTTGAGATTTAGTTTTCGTATCCCATCTCCGCTCGCTGCCTTAATGAGACAGGACAGAGGGGAGGGGGGTGGCACGGTGGGGGGCGAGGGGGGGGGCAGGGAGGAGGGGGGGGGGATGGGGGGTGGCACGGTGGGGGGCGAGGGGGGGAGGCAGGGAGGAGGGGGGGTGGGTGGGGGGGATGGGGGGTGGCACGGTGGGTGGCGAGGGGGGGAGGCAGGGAGGAGGGGGGTGGGTGGGGGGGATGGGGGGGGGGGTCATCCCACGCCCGAGTCCCCGCCCAGCTTACGCCCTGCGCCACGCTTGCTCCGAGCTGCGGACTTAATAAATGATGGACATTAATTCTCCATTCCGAGATGACTTCCCCTGCTCGCCGCCATAATTGAGGCGTCGTTCGGCGCGGCTTCGTTGTGCGCCGCGACAGCGTCCCCCACCCCCCACACCTCCCTTAATTAATTATTTACTTTTAGTTAGTTTTCGTTTTCATGAATACATAAATAAATAAATACCGCGACTCACGTTTCGCCGAGCACACGCGCGCGCAAGCCACGCGGACAGGACAAGCGACACGATACAAAAAAACCGTGCAGTGTCGATATCAGACTGAGTGATTTTGCTTGGATTAGCATGCTTGGCTGCGTACGGTGGGCTACATACGTGCACACGTACGGTGCGAAAGAAGTTGAACATGCGTGTAAACAAAAGTCGTTACTATTACTAGTAACTATTACTACTAGTAATAGTAACTCGGTGTTGGGGCTAGCTGAGTAGCGGGCGGGGTTGTCTGGGCAATGGGCGGGACTACCTGAGTAGTGGGCGGGGCTAGCAGGGCAATGGGCGGAGTTACCTTGGCAAGGGATGGGGATACCATAGTAATGGGCGGGGCTGAAGCAGTGGGCGGGGCTACCAGACTAGAGAGCGGGGCTACCTGGGTAGTGGGCGGGGCTACCGGAGTAGTGGGCGGGGTTGACTGAACTGTGCGCGGGGTTACCTGAGAAGTGGGCGGAGCTACGCAATGTGGCTGATGAGTCAAGGACTGAAGCTAAATTACAAAAGCTAAACTTAACTAATTGTATTGTATTAATTGTATTGTTATTTTATTTTACCAGGTAAGGCTCACTAAGCCATACAGCTTTTTTTCGGAAGCGACCTGGCCACAAATGATCGTTAAACGAAGTGGCTTATCATCATCAGCACGTGGAAGTTTATAGCGGCCAAATAATAAATGTGGAGGGAAACACCAACGAAGAGCCCGGATAAAAATCCACGCGACCACGGAGAGAGAGAGAGCAAGACACGCAAACTCCAAATATACAGCGGGTGCCAGGGTCGGGATCGAACCCACGACCTCCTGTATACCAAGCGAGGTAGTTAACATCTCCTAGCCACCGTGATGACGAGAGAGAGAGAGACACGCAAACTACAAATATACAGCGGGTGCCAGGGTTGGGATCGAACCCACGAACTCCAGGCGAGGTAGTCAACATCTCCTAGCCACCGTAATGATGATGAGAGAGAGAGACACGCAAACTCCAAATATACAGTGGGTGCCAGGGTCGGGATCGAACCCACGACCTCCTGTATACCAGGCGAGGTAGTTAACATTTCGCCACCGAGGTGTGGGACATCAAACATAACCCAGATGCAGCTTCCCCTGGGTCCCGGTCTCCGTGCCTGTCTCTGCGTTGCCTCTCTTCGCCGCCACGTGGTGTCCCCCATTCTGGTCAATCTCAGTGCTCCATGAACACGGCTTCGCTAAGGCCGGAGTAGCCCCTGGCACACGCACAGGCGTGCCATGCAAGGGCGTCTAAAGCACTGTGAGTGTATGGGGGGGGGGGGCGTGAGTGGAGGGGGGTGGGATACCCCCTGCGCTTACGAGGCACACCTCACGCGGCGTTTAATTAGGGCTGTGCTTAATGCGGTAGGCTTAAGTAATGGGTCCTCCGACATCATTAGAGTGGGTGATCATGGTGGGTGGAGTGAGGACGAGGCTGCCGCTGCCGCTACTGCTGCGCGTGCACGTCTGGAGTGGCGCTTGTTGATGCGGCCCACCACTTCTTGATGCGGCCCGCCGCTTGTTGGTGCGGCCCGCCGCTTGTTGGTGCGGCCCGCCGCTTGTTGATGCGACCAGACGCTTGTTGATGCGGCCCGCCGCTTGTTGGTGCGGCCCGCCGCTTGTTGATGCGGCCCGCCGCTTGTTGGTGCGGGTGTTGTAACCACGGGAATGCGACGACCGCGCGCAGTCGGCTTCGCTCGCGGCGGACGTCAAAGATCGCCTGAACGTCGTTCGCAACGAGGAAGGCCACCGCGTGTCGGGCGTCACCGTCCCAAATATTTTCCCGAACTCGACAATAACACCGCAAACTACCCCGCCGGGATTGCGTGCTCTGCGGTAAAGCCCTCGCTTAATGCGGTTTTTTCTCTTGCACACAACCGCGCGTTTCCCGCTATAACGCGTTACGCACGACGTTGCAACGCGCGCCACAATGACGCGATTCCTGAACTTTCTATATTTTTTTACTTAAAACTTTCGTGACTGCAGGAATTCATATTCTATGCTCCTTTCGGTAAAGTCACGAAGATAGAAAAATAATAAAAAGTTAAAATAATAAAAATAAAGTGATATTTTATTATTTTGTATTCACTTTATTTGCATTTTTTTATTATTTTATCGTTATTATTTTTCTATCGACGTGACTTTACCGAAAGAAGCACAGAATATATATTTTTTCAGGTGCCGCGTGGCTAAGCGGTGTGATACAGCACGCGGAATGACACAGAGAGAGCCCCCGTCTCAGTTAAACAGCAATTCCTCGCTTAGCTGCGGCGTTCCCTTCACGCGGCACTTCTCACGAGCGGTGTCTACCACCACTGCCACCACTGCCACCACTGCCGCGTTAAACGAGGTGGATTTACTCTTTCGCAGGAATCATCGGTCCCCTCGGGGCAGACTATTAACCCTGGCCTCTTGACCTCTTGTCTGGTTAGACAAGTGCGGTGCACTTGAACTCGAGTGGAGGAGACACGGATGTAGGGAGGGGGGAGGGGGCTGCCGTTGTGTAAGAGATCATCATCACACACTGGCCTGCGAACAACAGGGTCACCTCGTTACCCCCAAGTTATTTTAAACCAAACACATTTTTAAAAAAAATGGAACTTTACCAGGTAAGGCCCCCCCCCCACCCCTCACGTCACTGAGCTATGTAGCTCTTTGTTCGGAAGCGACCTGACCATCACGAACGATAGCTCAACGAAGTGGCCTATCATCATCATCATGCCGACATTTATAGCAGCCTAATCCTCTAAACGCGTGATGTTCATTCTAAATGGGGAGGAGGGGGGAACTCCGGAGGACCCGGAGAAGAATCCACGCGACCAGGGAGAGAGAGAGACACGCAAACTCCAAATATACAGCAGGTATCAGGGTCGGGTTCGCCACCGTTTCGCACAACAGCATCCACGTGGGCAACGAGAAGTGAATTATGAGATAGCCATTTGATTCTAGATTTAAAGCTTTCGTGACTGCAATGATCCATACTCTTTGGTCCTATTCGGTAAAGTCACGTATGTTTTATTTTTTACCTACGTGACTTTACCGAATAGAACCAAAGAGTATAGCCATTTGAATTGAGTGGAGGTTTTAAAGGAATCCGCTGGTATTTAGCCGTGTAAATAAATCGGTCCTCGGCAAGCGTCACTCCCTTAGGTGGTGCCGGTGCCTGTCCTGGCTCATGGGCCGATTGACTCGACAGTGGAAGCCCACAGGCCATGCACAGCTTAAGGCAGATGTGAAATGGTGAAACGATGAAGGCCCATTGCCCGAAACGTCGCATATTATATAGTCTTAATTTTAAGACCACACAAAGTGTCACTGGACGAATGCGTTGATTTTTCATGGTACACGTACTTCTTGCACTAATGTCAACGCATCATCATCAGCAGCACCACCACCACCAGACACTTGGTGGTTACGGTAGTGGTGATAGTCGCGGTGACAGTGGTGATGATGATGGTGGTGCTGGCCACCCCCACCATCCCCCCGCAGTTCGTATGCCACAGCGCCGGCAATCGTAGGCGCCGCGACTCGCTGCTCACAGCACTTGCCCCAACACAGTCCGCTAACAGGCTACGCGGGGTTGCTCTTCGTCTATTGATGGCGATGACGGAGCGGCGGTGTCGCTGTGCCCCGGCCTTAGGGAAAAGTTCGCGCGCAGCTGAAGACGACTCCGACGACGGTAGTGGTGTGCGTTAGAAGGGATGAGCGGTGGGGGGAGGGGAGGTGCTGTGGTGGGTGGGGAGGGAGGGAAGATGGAGTGGGAGGGATGGGTGAGGAGAAGGGGGTGTGACTATGGGAGGGAGAGGAGTGGAGGGAGGTGGGGTGAAGGGGGGTGGGGTGTGTGAAGGGGGGAGGGATTGGGAGAGGAGATGGGGTGGGGGCGGGCTATGGGAGGGGAGCGGTGAGGTGAGAAAGACGGAGGGGAGGAGGTGGAGGGTGTGAGAGAGAGAGCGCGCGTACCTGATGGGAGGGGAAGGTGGGAGATAGGAAGGAGAGGCGAGGGAGAGTCAGAAGGGCAGGTGGACTGGGAGGCTGCGAGCGATCGAGGGAAGTAGAGAGAGAGGGAGCGCGCGCGAGAGAGCGAGCGAGCGAGGGGCAGCAGAGAGCAGGGAGGGGAGGTGGCGACGCAGGGGGAGGGAGGAGAAGCGAGCTGCAGGTTCTTTGCTGTCGGGTGTCGTCTGGGGGGAGGGTGGGTGGACTATATATAGAGAGAGAGAGGTTCGCTGTGGCCCATCACGTCCACTATGCCTATGCACGCGTGCGCGCTCACAACGGGACACGTGCGCGCGCCCGCGGGGCCTGCGGGGCCCGGA
The DNA here is from genome assembly GCF_048934315.1 of Petromyzon marinus. Classification (NCBI taxonomy): domain Eukaryota; kingdom Metazoa; phylum Chordata; class Hyperoartia; order Petromyzontiformes; family Petromyzontidae; genus Petromyzon; species Petromyzon marinus. Next base: position 19,785,496 of record NC_133671.1, read on the forward strand.
GGGCGCCGAGGGGGGGGGGGGAGCTCCGTGCCTCGGGGGCTGCTGCCGCACGGCCGCGTACGTACCGTGCGTGTGTCTGTGTGTGTGTGTACATCAGTGTGTGTACATCAGTGTGTGTACATCAGTGTGTGTACGTCAGTGTGTGTGTACGTCAGTGTGTGTATACGTCAGTGTGTGTACATCAGTGTGTGTACATCAGTGTGTGTACATCAGTGTGTGTACATCAGTGTGTGTACGTCAGTGTGTACATCAGTGTGTGTGTGTACATCAGTGTGCGTGTGTGTACATCAGTGTGTGTACATCAGTGTGTGTGTACGTCAGTGTGTGTGTACGTCAGTGTGTGTGTGTCTGTGTGTGTACATCAGTGTGTACATCGGTGTGTGTGTCTGTGTGTGTACATCAGTGTGCGTGTCTGTGTGTGTACATCAGTGTGCGTGTCTGTGTGTGTACATCGGTGTGTGTGTCTGTGTAAGTATATCAATTTGCACAGGCCCCGGCCCTCCTCTAGGTCGACTCAGCCTTAAATGAGTACAGTACCTGGTGTGTTATGTTGGTGCGTTTGATGTGCGGAATATGATATAGGTTGGTTGTGTGTTGGTAGTGTTGTTGTGTGTCTGTGTTAAGAGTGTTATCACGTTGCGTGTGTATAGTGTGTGTGTGTGCCGTGTGTGTATGTCGTTCACATTGTTAGTGACGCGTGTGTGGTTGTGTGTGCACGAGTGTTGTGCTCATTGTATGTGTCTCTGTCTTTGTGTCTGACAGCTCAGCCTCGACTCGGCCTCACAATGAGTACCTGGTGCGGTGTGTAGTAAACATCGCCACTGGAGAGACAAAGGCGGTCGGGCGTGGTGCTGGCCACCCACCCCCTCGCGTGCCGTACCGGCTTTCATGAGTGCTCGCTTAACAGCACTTGCCCCGACAGTCTGTTAAGGCTAGACGGGAAGGGGGAAATCTTCGTCTTTACATTTGTTTGCGAGTGATGGGGCCGCACAGACGCACACACACGCACACGCACTCTCTCTCTCTCTCTACAATGCCAGTTCGCGAAGCGGCGTACGTAGCCAGGCAAACACAAATAGTAAAATGTCCCCGCCTCCCTCCACGCGAGCGGCCGCTGTGATGAGAGAGAGAGGGGGGAGAGACACACACAGAGGTGTGATGAGAGAGAGAGGGGGAGAGACACACACAGAGGTGTGATGAGAGAGAGAGGGGGAGAGACACACACAGAGGTGTGATGAGAGAGAGGGGGAGAGACACACACAGAGGTGTGATGAGAGAGAGGGGGAGAGACACACACAGAGGTGTGATGAGAGAGAGGGGGAGAGACACACACAGAGGTGTGATGAGAGAGAGGGAGGGAGAGACACACACAGAGGTGTGATGAGAGAGAGGGGGAGAGACACACACAGAGGTGTGATGAGAGAGAGGGGGAGAGACACACACAGAGGTGTGATGAGAGAGAGAGGGAGAGACACACACAGAGGTGTGATGAGAGAGAGAGGGAGAGACACACACAGAGGTGTGATGAGAGAGAGGGGGAGAGACACACACAGAGGTGTGATGAGAGAGAGGGGGAGAGACACACACAGAGGTGTGATGAGAGAGAGGGGGAGAGACACACACAGAGGTGTGATGAGAGAGAGGGGGAGAGACACACACAGAGGTGTGATGAGAGAGAGGGGGAGAGACACACACAGAGGTGTGATGAGAGAGAGAGGGGGAGAGACACACACAGAGGTGTGATGAGAGAGAGGGGGAGAGACACACACAGAGGTGTGATGAGAGAGAGGGGGAGAGACACACACAGAGGTGTGATGAGAGAGAGGGGGAGAGACACACACAGAGGTGTGATGAGAGAGAGAGGGGGGAGAGACACACACAGAGGTGTGATGAGAGAGAGAGGGGGAGAGACACACACAGAGGTGTGATGAGAGAGAGGGGGAGAGACACACACAGAGGTGTGATGAGAGAGAGAGGGGGAGAGACACACACAGAGGTGTGATGAGAGAGAGAGGGGGAGAGACACACACAGAGGTGTGATGAGAGAGAGGGGGAGAGAGACACACACAGAGGTGTGATGAGAGAGAGGGGGAGAGACACACACAGAGGTGTGATGAGAGAGAGGGGGAGAGAGACACACACAGAGGTGTGATGAGAGAGAGGGGGAGAGACACACACAGAGGTGTGATGAGAGAGAGGGGGAGAGACACACACAGAGGTGTGATGAGAGAGAGGGGGAGAGACACACACAGAGGTGTGATGAGAGAGAGGGGGAGAGACACACACAGAGGTGTGATGAGAGAGAGAGGGGGAGAGACACACACAGAGGTGTGATGAGAGAGAGAGGGGGAGAGACACACACAGAGGTGTGATGAGAGAGAGGGGGAGAGACACACACAGAGGTGTGATGAGAGAGAGGGGGAGAGACACACACAGAGGTGTGATGAGAGAGAGAGAGGGGAGAGACACACACAGAGGTGTGATGAGAGAGAGAGGGAGAGACACACACAGAGGTGTGATGAGAGAGAGAGGGGGAGAGAGACACACAGAGGTGTGATGAGAGAGAGGGGGAGAGACACACACAGAGGTGTGATGAGAGAGAGGGGGAGAGACACACACAGAGGTGTGATGAGAGAGAGAGGGGGAGAGACACACACAGAGGTGTGATGAGAGAGAGGGGGAGAGACACACACAGAGGTGTGATGAGAGAGAGAGGGAGAGACACACACAGAGGTGTGATGAGAGAGAGGGGGAGAGACACACACAGAGGTGTGATGAGAGAGAGGGGGAGAGACACACACAGAGGTGTGATGAGAGAGAGGGGGAGAGACACACACAGAGGTGTGATGAGAGAGAGAGGGAGAGACACACACAGAGGTGTGATGAGAGAGAGGGGGGGAGACACACACAGAGGTGTGATGAGAGAGAGGGGGAGAGACACACACAGAGGTGTGATGAGAGAGAGAGGGGGAGAGACACACACAGAGGTGTGATGAGAGAGAGAGGGGGAGAGACACACACAGAGGTGTGATGAGAGAGAGGGGGAGAGACACACACAGAGGTGTGATGAGAAAGAGAGGGAGAGACACACACAGAGGTGTGATGAGAGAGAGGGGGAGAGACACACACAGAGGTGTGATGAGAGAGAGAGGGGGAGAGACACACACAGAGGTGTGATGAGAGAGAGAGGGGGAGAGACACACACAGAGGTGTGATGAGAGAGAGAGGGGGAGAGACACACACAGAGGTGTGATGAGAGAGAGAGGGGGAGAGACACACACAGAGGTGTGATGAGAGAGAGGGGGAGAGACACACACAGAGGTGTGATGAGAGAGAGAGGGGGAGAGACACACACAGAGGTGTGATGAGAGAGAGAGGGGGAGAGACACACACAGAGGTGTGATGAGAGAGAGGGGGAGAGACACACACAGAGGTGTGATGAGAGAGAGAGGGGGAGAGACACACACAGAGGTGTGATGAGAGAGAGGGGGAGAGACACACACAGAGGTGTGATGAGAGAGAGAGGGAGAGACACACACAGAGGTGTGATGAGAGAGAGGGGGAGAGACACACACAGAGGTGTGATGAGAGAGAGGGGGAGAGACACACACAGAGGTGTGATGAGAGAGAGAGGGGGAGAGACACACACAGAGGTGTGATGAGAGAGAGGGGGAGAGACACACACAGAGGTGTGATGAGAGAGAGAGGGAGAGAGACACACACAGAGGTGTGATGAGAGAGAGAGGGAGAGACACACACAGAGGTGTGATGAGAGAGAGAGGGGGAGAGACACACACAGAGGTGTGATGAGAGAGAGGGGGAGAGACACACACAGAGGTGTGATGAGAGAGAGGGGGAGAGACACACAGAGGTGTGATGAGAGAGAGGGGGAGAGACACACACAGAGGTGTGATGAGAGAGAGGGGGAGAGACACACACAGAGGTGTGATGAGAGAGAGAGGGGGAGAGACACACACAGAGGTGTGATGAGAGAGAGAGGGGGAGAGACACACACAGAGGTGTGATGAGAGAGAGAGGGGGAGAGACACACACAGAGGTGTGATGAGAGAGAGGGGGAGAGACACACACAGAGGTGTGATGAGAGAGAGGGGGAGAGACACACACAGAGGTGTGATGAGAGAGAGAGGGGGAGAGACACACACAGAGGTGTGATGAGAGAGAGGGGGAGAGACACACACAGAGGTGTGATGAGAGAGAGAGGGAGAGACACACACAGAGGTGTGATGAGAGAGAGGGGGAGAGACACACACAGAGGTGTGATGAGAGAGAGGGGGAGAGACACACACAGAGGTGTGATGAGAGAGAGAGGGGGAGAGACACACACAGAGGTGTGATGAGAGAGAGGGGGAGAGACACACACAGAGGTGTGATGAGAGAGAGAGGGAGAGACACACACAGAGGTGTGATGAGAGAGAGGGGGAGAGACACACACAGAGGTGTGATGAGAGAGAGAGGGGGAGAGACACACACAGAGGTGTGATGAGAGAGAGAGGGGGAGAGACACACACAGAGGTGTGATGAGAGAGAGGGGGAGACACACACAGAGGTGTGATGAGAGAGAGGGGGAGAGACACACACAGAGGTGTGATGAGAGAGAGAGGGGGAGAGACACACACAGAGGTGTGATGAGAGAGAGAGGGGGAGAGACACACACAGAGGTGTGATGAGAGAGAGGGGGAGACACACACAGAGGTGTGATGAGAGAGAGGGGGAGAGACACACACAGAGGTGTGATGAGAGAGAGAGGGGGAGACACACACAGAGGTGTGATGAGAGAGTTTTTCATTTATTTTGGTATAGCCCTGTGAGCCATTCGGCTCTTGAATCGGGTGCAACCACAACAAACAAACAAACAAAATGAACAGGAGAGACACAAATACACACAGAAGAGGTGTGTTGCTGTGGACGACTTTACGGCCAGGAGGAAAATGATGATGAGCGGAGGAAAGCCGAAGGAGGGATCATGATGATGGTGGTAATGAGGAGGAAGGGAGGGAGGGTGAGCGATGGGGCGGGGAGCGACAGCATGAGGATGCGCTTTATTCCACCACTAGCCCCCGCCACACCCCCCCGTGGCTGTAATTGGCAAGGCGAAGAGTGATTGCTGCTGCTGCTGCTTGCCTCTGGGTGGGGAGGGAGGGATGGCTCCCAAGGCTCAGAATCCGGAGAGTGGCTCTCAGCGCCGGAACAACAGAGGGGCTAAAGAGCGACGCATTGCGTAAGCGTGTGTGTGTGTCAGTGTGTGTGTGTCAGTGTGTGTGTGTGTCAGTGTGTGTGTCAGTGTGTGTGTGTCAGAGTGTGTGTGTGTCAGTGTGTGTCAGTGTGTGTGTGTCAGTGTGTGTGTGTCAGTGTGTGTGTGTCAGTGTGTGTGTCAGTGTGTGTGTGTGTCAGTGTGTGTGTCAGTGTGTGTGTGTGTCAGTGTGTGTGTGTGTCAGTGTGTGTGTGTGTCAGTGTGTGTGTGTCAGTGTGTGTGTGTGTCAGTGTGTGTGTGTCAGTGTGTGTGTGTGTCAGTGTGTGTGTGTGTCAGTGTGTGTGTGTCAGTGTGTGTGTGTGGTTCAGTGTGTGTGTCAGTGTGTGTCAGTGTGTGTGTGTCAGTGTGTGTCAGTGTCAGTGTGTGTCAGTGTCAGTGTGTGTGTGTCAGCGTGTGTGTGTGCCAGTGTGTGTCAGTGTGTGCGTGTGTCAGCGTGTGTGTGTCAGTGTGTGTGTCAGTGTGTCGTGGGGAGCGGTGGTGTAGTGGTTAGCGCGCTGTGCTACGAACCTGGCGACCCGAGTTCGATTCCCGCTCACGGCCAACACCAGTGACGATTATCTGAACTGGTCCTGGGCCTCCCCTAAGTCGACTCGGCCTCAAATGAGTACCTGGTGCGGTGTGTAGTAAACATCGCCACTGGGGAGACAAAGGCGGCCGGGCGTGGTGGTGGCCACCCACCCCCTCGTGTACCGTGCCGGCCTTCATAGATGCTCGCTAACAGCACTTGCCCCAACAGTCTGTTAAGGCTATCTGGTGGTCTTTGTCAGCGCGACTGTTACTTTGTCTATGTGTTAGTGGATTGTGTCTTGTGTTACGGTGTGTGTCATTGTGTCTGTGTGTCAGTATCTCCGTGCGTGTGTGTCAATGTGTGGGGAGCGGTGGTGCAGTGAGTAGCACTGCGCTACTCACTGCTACTAATCCGCTGAGCACGGTTCTATTTCCGCTCACGGCCACCAACAGTGTCGACTCAGCCTTGAATTGGTAACCTGGTAAGATGCGTGAATATCGCCACTGTATGAGATACAAGGCGATGATCGGGGGTGGTGTTGGTCATGCCCTTCCGGCTACTCGCCTACATCACCCAATTGCCTGTGAAGACTGTAGGGGTGATCTTTTTCTTTGATGTATGGGAGCATTGTAATGTGTGTGCAAGTGCTGTATAAGCTAACCGGTCAATTTAGCCTTAAACAAATACACAGTGTGTAAACATCCTCATTGGAGAGAGACAAAGGCGGTCGACCGTGGCGCTGCCTGCACTCATGCTGGCCTGATTAGGTACTCGATAACAGGACTTGCCCGAAGGGTTCGCAGAGCGATTCGGGTGATCTTCGTATGTACGTGTGTGTGTGTTGTGCATCTTTGTATTTGTGTATCTGCGTCTGCGAGAGTCCACCATGTGTGTGTGTCTGTGCGTCTCTGTATCTATATGCGAATGTACACACACAAGGACCGAGGGAGCGATGGGCGCAGTGACTAAGCGCACTTCGCTGTAAACGTGGCTAACCAGCAGCTGCGAGCGATATCTGAACCAGATTTGGACTTCGCCCAGGCCAGCCCAGCCATAAACCCACACCCGATGCGGACGTGTAAACATACGCGCATTGGGGGAGACAAAGGCGACCGGGCGTGGTTGTGACCACGCGAGTTCCTCGTGCATTGTGCCGCTCTTCGTCAGCACTTGCAAACAGCGCCTGCCCCACCAGTCTGCTAAAAAGCTTTGTATGTGTACATCTTTGATTAAATTATATATGTGTCTGTCTCAATGTGTGACTATCCCTGCGTGTCTATGCGTCTCTGTGTGTGTGGGTCTCTCTATCTGTGTCTCTGGGTTAAGTAGTGTCCGATTTGTACCACTGTGTATGTTTGTAGTATGTGTCTCTCTCCGTGAATATCTGCATCATCTGTACGTCTGTTTTCTGTCTACGTCTGCTGCATGTGTCTCAGACTGTCTTTGCCTCTGTGTCTGTGCCTCTGTGTGTCTATGCCTGTCCCCGTGTGTATATCTCGCTAACAGCACTTGCCCCAACAGTCTGTTAAGGCTATACGGGGGGATCTTTGTCTTTAGATCTCGTTATGTCTCTGTCCATTTTTTGGTATATATCTCTCTACGCTGTAGCTGTGTCTAACTGCATCGTTCTTAGTGTGTCTTTCTGACTCCGCAATGGACATGTCTGTTTTTGTGTCTCTATGTATATATGCGTCTCTGTGTGCGTGTGTCTGTGGGGAGCGGTGGTGTAGTGGTTAGCGCTACGCTGCGCTACGAACCTGGACACCCGGGTTCGATTCCCGCTCACGGCCAACACCAGTGACGATTATCTGAACCGGTCCTGGGCCTCCCCTAGGTCGACTCAGCCTCCAATGAGTACCTGGTGCAGTGTGTAAACATCGCCACTAGGGAGACAATGGCGGCCGGGCGTGGTGCTGGCGACCCACCCCCTCGTGTGCCGTGCTGGCCTTAATAGGTGCTCGCTAACAGCACTTGCCCCTACAGTCTGTTAAGGCCACACTGGGGATCTTTGTACGTCTGTGTCTCACTATCATGTCTGTGTCTCTGCGTGTCTCTGTCTATTTGTGTCTCTGCGTGTCTCACTGCGTCTCTACGCTGTCTCTCTATGTCTCTGCAGGTCTTATTCCCCTGTCTTTGTCTCCCCTGTATACCCAAACCCGTGTCTCTGTGTCTCCTCTGTATACCCAAACCCGTGCCTCTGTGTATGTCCTCTGTATACCCAAACCCGTGTCTCTGTGTCTCCCCTGTATACCCAAACCCGTGTCTCTGTGTATGTCCTCTGTATACCCAAACCCGTGTCTCTGTGTATGTCCTCTGTATATCCAAACCCCTGTCTCTGTGTCTCCCCTGTATACCCAAACCCGTGTCTCTGTGTCTCCTCTGTATACCCAAACCCGTGTCTCTGTGTATGTCCTCTGTATACCCAAACCCGTGTCTCTGTGTATGTCCTCTGTATACCCAAACCCGTGTCTCTGTGTCTCCTCTGTATACCCATGCCCGTGCCTCTGTGTATGACCTCTGTATATCCAAACCCTTGTCTCTGTGTCTCCCCTGTATACCCAAACCCGTGTCTCTGTGTATCTCCTCTGTATACCTAAACCCGTGTCTCTGTGTATGTCCTCTGTATACCCAAACCCGTGTCTCTGTGTATGTCTTCTGTATACCCAAACCCGTGTCTCTGTGTATGTCCTCTGTATACCCAAACCCGTGTCTCTGTGTATGTCCTCTGTATACCCATGCCCGTCTCTCACTGCGTCTCTGCTCAGTGTCTTCTCATCCCTCCACGGCCCCGCGTGTTACTCCTCTCGTCTACTGCCCCCCTCATTCCCCCTCAACACGCTCCCGGGCCCCCCTTTCCTGGGGTCGTGCCCCCCCCCCCCCACGCCCAAGCACTCCTCTCCTGTACGTCCATCTCATGGAACGCCCCCGCCCCCCTCTGTGTGGAGCGGGCGCCACGCGGCGGTTTATCGACTCGAGCGGACAGCGAAAGCCTCCCTCCCTAATCGCTCTCCCACCGCCAACATTATTTATTTTATTATCGGCATTTATTGCGCCCGCCGATTTGAGGTTAAGGTTGGTGGGTGAAGTTGTGGGGGGGGGGGTGGTTAGGGGTTTTTTTTGGGGGGGGGGGGTTGGGGGGAATTACCGCTGAGGCCCGATCGAGTCGTCGCCAGCGTCAATCAAGGACGAGTTCGAGTGCCGCTCACAAACAAAAAAAACCCCAACATTGGGTGACGAATGTTGGACGTGAACTTTGCCCTCGGATTAATTATTACCCCCCAGGCCCACCCCCCCTCTGATCGACTCGACCTTAAATGAGTACCTGGTGCGGTGTTGTAGCATTTGGGGAGACAAAGGCGGCCGGGCGTGGGTGCTGGCCACCCACCTCGTCGTGTACCGCAGCTCCAGCCTTCGGAGGTGTTAGCGATCGGCACTTACCCCCAGCAGTCTGTTAAAAGGCTATGCGGGAGATATATTGTTGTATTATTCGGTGTGTGTGTGTGGTGTGTGCAATATGTGGCGGGGAGCGGTAGTGTAGCGGTTAGCGCTACGCTGCGCTACGAACCCGGCGTCCCGAGTTCGATTCCCGCTCACGGCCAACACCGGTGACGATTTTCTGAACCGGTCCTGGGCCTCCTCTAGGTCGACTCGGCCTTAAACGAGTACCTGGCGCGTTGTGTAAACATCGCCACTGGGGAGACAACGACGGCTGGGCGTGGTGTTGGCCACCCACCCCCTGGTGTACCGTGCTGGCCTTCATAGGTGCTCGCTAACAGCACTTGCCCCAACAGTCTGTTAAGGGGGATCTTTGTCTTTGTAGTTCTTGTGTAGGACACAGACGATATGTGCGGTTGTAAGATTTTATTTTTGTTATATTGTTGGTGCGTTTAGGATGCATATTATTGTTATCGGTTGATTATGTGTTGCTAGTGTTGGTGTGTGTGTCTGTGTGTTGTTGTGTGTTGTTGTGTCGGCGTATGTGTGTGTCTGTTTGGTGTTGAGATTGTTATTACGGTGCGTGTGTGCAGTGTGTGATGTTCACATTTTCGTGACGTGTGTGTGTGTGTTTGTGTTGGTTGTGTGGGCGCGCGTGTGTGTGTGTGTACGAGTGTTGTGCTCATTGTATGTGTCTCTATGCGTGTGTCTGACAGCTCAGCCTCAAATGAGCACCTGGTGCGGTGTGTAGTAAACATCGCCACTGGGGAGACAAAGGCGATCGGGCGTGGTGCTGGCCACCCACCCCCTCGTGTGCCGTCCCGGCCTTCATAGGTGCTCGCTAACAGCACTTGCCCCCAAAGCCTGTTGAAGCTATATGGGGGATATTTGTCTTTATCTTTGTTGTGTCTGACAGCACATGCCCCAAAGGCTATATGGGGATGGGTCTTTGTCTTTGTGGCCGAGCGGGGAGCGGTAGTGTAGTGGGTCAGCGCATTGTGCCAACCCACCAACCCACTGCGCTAACGGCGGTGGCGAATATCTGAACCGGTTCCCGGGCCTCCCCTAGGTCAACTCAGCATTAAATGAGCACCCGGCGCGGAGTGCAGTAAACATCGGCACCGGCGAGACAAAGGCGGCCGTGCGCAGGTGCAGGCCACCGCAGCCCCCCTCCCCCCCCCTTCGCGTGCCGTGTCGGCCTTCATAGGTGCTCTCTAGCAGCACTTGCAGGGAACAGTCTGTTCAGGCTCGCGATTCGCGTGCCACCACCGTGCCCTTGAGAGGTGCTCGCGAACTTTCATTCGCGCACCTGTGCGATGATCGTCGACGGTGCATTGGGCATGTGACTAGGGCGAGCTCTCAAGAGACTCGGATGAGGCTCATCTGTAAGAGTTACTCCGGGGGGACATTCGTGTGATCCCAACTGAGTAAGGTATGTCGTAGTAGTAGTTGTTGTTGATGTTCGTGTGTGTGTGTCTTTGAACGCGGTGGTGTTTGGTCGACTCGGCCCCAAATGAGTACCTGGTGCGGTGTGTGAACATCACCACTGGGGGAGAGACAAAGGCGGCCGGGCGTGGTGCTGGCCACGCGCTCCCTGCGTCGACACTTGCTCTAGTCTGCACGGGGCTATACGGAGGATCTTTGCCTGCCCGTGTGTGTGTGTCGGTGTGGGTGTGTGTCTGTGTGTGTGTGTCGGTGTGTTTGTGTCGGTGTGTGTCTGTGTGTGTGAGCTAAGTCCCGTCACGTCGCCGTTTAAACGCTTGGCTCATGCAGATTGCCTCGCCTATCTCCACGGCCGTTATCTGCGCCGCAACGCTTGCGGGATTTCGCCCCCGAATTACTCGGGATCACAGCGAGTCGCCTCAAATTCTCCCGGATTAACTTTTCATATGTGGAGCCCGGTGCGTGCAGGGAATATTACACGTCCCGTGACGGCTACTCCCCGCCCCCCACCCCCTACATGCCCCCCCCCCGGGACTCCCCGCGCCACCTCGGTACAGGGGTTGGTGGTGGATGGAGAGAAGAGAGCTTGGGTTAAGATTCGGCGAAGGGATTAATTTGTCATCGCCCTCGTCACGGGCTTATCGCGCGATCTGGGGTCATCATCGCAGCTGCAGCAGCGGCGACGGCGGCGGCGGCTTTTGGCTGACCATCGCACAAAGGCGGTCACCGCGTATCGCTCTTCCTCCCCGGTCATTAGTAAGCCGCTGGGGCCTATACACTTTTAAATCTGGATTGACAAAGTCATTTCTTTAAAACTGCTTTTTATTTCACGTTTAGTGTGTTGCTCTTCTCGCCGCGAGTGTTATTCGTCCTCTTGTAATATTATTTTTATATAAACCAAACAGGTTTCAGAAAATGGCAAGCTAAACCCACGATATCAGCAATCTGTGACAATTCTAACAAGGTAGCATGTGTAGCAGCGTTGTGGATTAGCGCGGTTGGCTAGGTACGGTGCGAAATAAGTTCAACATACACACATCTCCTTCTCTGCGCCAACACCACCACCCTGCCTCCCTCATCCCCATCATCCATCATCCTCGAACGCCTGTCACACCTCCTCCCCAGCCACGTGATGGCCCGATATCGTCATCGATCGGTCCTCCATCATAACCATCATCACCATCACCTACACACCACCATTCCACCCCCTCCATCATCATCATCGTGATTGTGATCGCCATGCCTTCCATCACAACCTCGGGGATGTTGGGGGAGGCAGAAGAGGATGGATATAAGAGCTGGGTTTACATTGAGTGATCATCGCTATCATCATCATCATCATCTACATCATCATCTGCATCCCCCCCCCCCTCCGTAACAACCATCATCATCCGCCCCTCCCCCTATCACACCTTAACTCCTACCCGCGACGCAATAATCACACTTCTCATCGTCATCATCGTCATCATCATCATCATCCGCCACACACCCCCCCAACCTTACATCACCAACAACATCACCCTCCCCCGCCCCTCCGTCTGAGAGTTGAGCAGCTGCGGTTTCACTCGGAGGAGCGTGACACTGCGGGGAGGTGGGTGGGGGGAGAGTGGGTAGGGGGAGGTGGGTGGGGGGAGTGTGTGGGTAGGGGGAGGTGGGCGGGGGGAGTGTGTGGGTAGGGGGAGGTGGGTGGGGGGAGTGTGTGGGTAGGGGGAGGTGGGTGGGCGGGAGTGTGTGGGTAGGGGGAGGTGGGTGGGCGGGAGTGTGGGCCGGAGGTTGGTTGGTTGGGGGGTGTGTGGGCAGGGGGAGGTTGGTGGGGGGGTGCGAGCAGGGGGAGGTGGGTGGGGGGGTGTGTGGGCAGGTGGGTGGGGGGGCAGGTGGGTGGGGGGGTGTGGGCAGGGGAAGGTGGGTGGGGGGGGGGTGTTTGTGGGTAGGGGAAGGTGGGTGGGGGGGTGTGTGGGCAGGTGGAGGTTGATGGGGGGGGGGTGTGTGGGCAGGGCGAGGTGGGTGTGGGGGGTGTGTGGGCAGGGGGAGGTTGATGGGGGGGTGTGTGGGCAGGGGGAGGTGGGTGGGGGGGGCAGGGTGAGGTGGGTGGGGGGAGTGCGGGCAGGGGGAGTAGAGGAGGAGGGGGGGGTGCTAAAGTGTGGGGGTGGAGTCGTGATAGCGGGAGCATGGAGACTGCTGCTGTGCTGCTGTGGTGCTGCTGGTGATGGAGGGGAGAGTGATATTGATGACGCCTGCGTGCGCGCGCGAGATTGCGCGCAGCGGTGGCGCCACGAGCCCCTGACCCGAGTTCGATTCCCACCCCCAGAACAAAAGACAAGGTTTGACTCGGCTTTGCATGCGGAGCTGGTGTGGTGCGTCAATACCAGTACTGGGGAGACAAAGGCGGCTGGGCGCCGGGTGCTGTTAGCGAGCGCCTTAATAGGTGCTCGCTAACAGTACCCGCGTATCTTTGCAGTACGTGCTGTGTTGTGCGCGCCGTTGCCGTGTTGTGTGTCCTGTGGTGCGTGTCCTGTGGTGCGTCTGCTGTGCTCTATCGTGTCGTGTGTGCTCTATGTGCTGCGTGTGTACTGTGGAGGGGGGCGGTAGGTGGGGTGCGAATCTGTGGCCCCGCAGGCGCGTGCTGAGAGAGGCGACACGTGCAAAGATAAAGAACCCCCGTGTAGCCTTCAACGGACTGTTGGGGGCAAGTGCTGTGAGCGAGCAACCCGATGTAGGTGCTCGATCGCGTTCGTATCACGCCCGATCACGTTTGTATTCCCCAATGGCGATGTTTACACACCGCACCAGGTACTCACTTGAGGCTGAGGCGACCTAGAGGAGGCCCAGGACCGGTTTAGATAATCATCACTGGTTGTTGGCCGTGAGCGGGAATCGAACCCGGGTCGCCAGGCTCGTAGCGTAGCGCGCTAACCGCTACACTACCGCTCCACTACCGCTCCCCCACCCCACACACAGACACACACACAGACACACATCCAGAGACATACACACAGACATACACACACAGACATACACACACATACACAGACATACATACAGACATACACACAGACATACACAGACACACACACAGACATACATACAGACATACACACAGACATACACACACAGACATACACACACAGACATACACAGACACACACACAGACATACATACAGACATACACACAGACATACACAGACACATACACAGACATACACACAGACATAGACAGACACACACAGACATACATACATACAGACACACATCCACAGACATACACACAGACATACACACAGACATACACACAGACACACACACAGACATACATACAGAAACACATCCACAGACATATACACAGACATACACACAGACACACACACAGACATACACACAGACATACATACAGACACACATCCACAGACATACACACAGACATACACACAGACACACACGCGCGCGCTTCACGCACGCTGAGTCGCAGCCGCGCAGCGGCCCCGGCGCGCAGCCCACGGCGTTCGTTCCGCTTCCCTTCCTCAACCACGCCGCCTTTGTCTCCCTACGTACGTCTCGTCGACGATGACGTTGGTGATTACGATGACGACGATGATGTAGTCGTGCCCGTGTTTTTTAAACGTTAATCGCCGCCGCCGCCGCAGCAGCAGCAGCAGCTCGTTGTGTGCGATGTGTAAGGCGCGCTCCGTTGTCTGCACGCAGAGCGGCGAGGAGGAGGAGCGAGCGGGTCAGAGAAGAATCGGAGAGCGCAGAGAGAGACAGAGAGACTGGACCGGAGACACGGGGAAGACCCGGTGGAGCAGACACGGACGAGACGGATACACGCGCGGGGTGAAGAGAGGTGGGAGAAGGGACCGGCCGAGAGAGTGAGCGGCATCAGCTGGCGAAGAGAGATCTGGTGGAGGTGAGAAAGAAGACTGCGAACGGGGAGCGATGAGCGAACCGGCGGAGGGACAGAAACGGAATATTGGGGTGGAGAGAGACAGAGAGACAGAGAGAGAGAGAGATGGGGAGGAGAAAAGACACGGGGAGGAGAGGAGACACGGGGGTCGGGGGGGACGGATGATCTGACCGATGGAAGGTTGGAGAGGGGGGGGCGACCGAGTGGAAGGAGGCAGGGGGCAGATTGCCGGAGACGTCTTCGCCGATGGGGATCCGACGCGCAAAGGAAACGCGAGAGGCGCCCACGGGTCTCCCCGCGCCCTCTTAGAGCCTCGTGGCGGCTCCACGCGGCTTCCAGGTTTGCCTCTACACACACCACCCCCCCCCCCCCCCCGGCTCACAATCCCCTACCTCCCCGCCCCCCCCTCCCCCTCGGCAGTGGAGGTTATACCCCTCGAGTTCACGCCCCGTGCCAGGTTTGCGATGTGTGAACGCGATAGATCCCTGCTGTGTGTGTGAACACCGTGTGTGTGTGTTAATACCGTGTGTGTGAACACTGTGTGTGTATGTTACCACCATGTGTGTGGGTAAACGCCGTGTGTGTGTGCGAACGCCGTGTGTGTGTGTGAACATTGTGTGTGTGTGTGTGTGAACGCCGTGTGTGTGTGAACGCCGTGTGTGTGTGTGAACGCCGTGTGTGTGCGTGAACGCCGTGTGTGCGCGCGAACGCCGTGTGTGCGCGTGAACGCCGTGTGTGTGCGCGAACGCCGTGTCTGTGTGTTAATACAGTGTGTATATGAACACCGTGTGTATGTGAACACCGTGTGTGTGTGAACACCGTGTGTGTGCGTTAATACCGTGTGTGCGCGTTAATACCGTGTGTGCGCGTTAATACCGTGTGTGTGTGTTAATACCGTGTGTGTGTGTTAATACCGTGTGTGTGTGTTAATACCGTGTGTGTGAACACTGTGTGTGTGTAAACGCCGTGCGTGTGTGTGAACACCTTGTGTGTGTGTGAACACCTTGTGTGCGTTAATACCGTGTGTGTGCGTTAATACCGTGTGTGTGTGTTAATACTGTGTGTGTGAACACCGTGTGTGTGTGCGTTAATACCGTGTGTGTGTGTGAACACCGTGTGTGTTAATACTGTGTGTGTGAACGCCGTGTGTGTGAAAACGCCGTGTGTGTATGTGAACACCGTGTGTGTGTGTCATTTGTATCCACGCACGCGCCCTGCAAAACAACAATAACAACTAAACAAAGACAGCACTCGGCAGCCTTTGCGTGGTGTTAGTCACCCACGCCCTTGTAGCCCGTGGAGGCGGTACGGATTGGTGTGCTGGTGGAGGGGTTCTCTGTGTACCGGACGGAGTGTGTACACGTGGCATATACACGTGGCAGGTGTGTGCCTATACGCCTTGTCAATCATATACACGTGGCATATACACGCGGCGTGTGTGCGTATACGCCTTGTCAATCATATACACGTGGCGTGTGTGCGTATACGGCTTGTGAACCATATACACGTGGTGTGTGTGCCTATACGTCTTGTGAATCATATACACGTGGCGTGTGTGCGTATACTGCATGTACACATGCGGCATGTGCACGCGGCAGGTTCCCGACGGCAGGAGGTAAGGCGGTGACTGCCTTGCGATGATTGATGGACTTGGATTTTTCCGCAGTCATTTGGCAACTTTGTAACATTACGCAGCACATCAGCATGGCCGCGAGCAGTGTGTGTGTGGAGTGTGTGGAGTGTGTGTGGGGTGGGCATGTGGAGTGTGTGTGCGGAGAGTGCGTGTGTGGGGTGTGTGGGGTGTGCATGTGGTGTGTGGGTGGGGAGAGTGCGTGTGTGGGGTGTGTGTGGGGTGTGCATTTGGAGTGTGGGTGGGGAGAGTGTGTGGAGTGTGTGTGGTGTGTGTGTGGTGTGTATGTGGAGTGTGGGTGGGGAGAGTGTGTGTGTAAGGTGTGTATGTGTGTGGTGGGCATGTAGAGTGTGTGTGGGGAGAGGGCGTGTGTGGAGTGTGTGGGGTGTGCATGTGGAGTGTGTGTGTGTGTGTGGAGTGTGTGTGGAGTGTGTAGTGTGTGTGTGTGTGGAGTGTGGGTGGGGAAAGGGCGTGTAGGCTGTGTAGGGTGTGTGTGTGTGGAGGGTGTGTATGTGTGTGGGGAGGGTGTGCGTGTGGAGTGTGTGTGTGTGGTGTGCATGTGGAGTGTGTGTGAGGAGAGTGTGTGTGTGGAGTGTGTGTGGAGAGTGTGTGTGTGGTGTGCACGTGGAGTGTGTGTGGAGAGAGGGCGTGTGTGGAGTGTGTGGGGTGTGTATGTGGAGTGTGGGTGGGGAGAGTGTGTGGAGTGTGTGGGGTGTGTATGTGTATGGGGAGAGTGTGTGTGTGTGTTTGGAGGGTGTGTGTGGTGTGGTGTGCATGTGGAATGTGTGTGTGGAGTGTGTGTGGAGTATGCATGTGGAGTGAGTGTGGGTGAGGCGGTGTGTGGAACGGTTATGGGGAGCGATAGTGTAGCGGTTAGCGCGCTGCGCTATGAACCTGGCGACCCGGGTTCGATTCCCGCTCACGGCCAACACCAGTGACGATTATCTGAACCGGTCCCGGGCCTCTCCTAGGTCGACTCAGCCTCAAATGAGTACCTGGTGCGGTGTGTAAACATTGCCACTAGGGAGACAAAGGCGGTCGGGCGTGGTGCTGGCCACCCACCCCCTCGTGTACCGTTCCGGCCTTCATAGGTGCTCGCTAACAGCACTTGCCCCTACAGTCTGTTAAGGCTATATGGGGGATCTTTGTTTGTCTTTGTTTGTGTGGAACGGTGCCGCAGTGGTTAGCGCAGTCAGTATACGAACTCCGCTGTCCGAGTTTCGATTCCCCGCTCATGGCCAATATCGGTGACGAATACCTGAACCGGTCCCGGGCCTCACCTAGGTCGACTCAGCCTTGAGTGGGCACCTCGTGCGATGTGTAGAGAGGTTAGTGGTGGTGTCGGTTAGGTTGTAGAGTGGTGGTGTCGGTGGTGGTCAAGGCGATTGTGGTGGTGTTGGTGGTGTTGGTTGTGCTACGCCGGTGTCCCTGGAGGGCATTGCGTAGCCGCTGGGTGTTGACACATTTTCGAAATTGATTAAATTCCCTGCAAATCCACCTACTTAATCACCACCTCTTATTCATTCCCACCTATTCACTCTACCCAGCCCCTGTCTCTGGTCCGTACTTCTCGTCATTGTCCTCATCGTGATCATGACGACGACGAAGATCACGCGAAACAGGTCTATTGAGAAGGCATATTATACAAACATTGTTTCAAAATAATAATGATGATAATCATGATCACCACCACCCGTTGATGACACCCATAACCCCATTGGTAAGGTACAGATATTCACGTTATACGGTACAGATGGTTGTCTTACGGTTGCAAAATGTATCATCAACAACAACTTCACGGGCAATATTCCGTATAAGATTAAGAAATTCCATATTTTAATAAAACCGTGGCTGATACTTGGGTCACTTAGCGGCTAGTTACGACAACTATCAGCACACACGCATACGCATGCAAATGGCACAGACAAACATCCCCCTACACACACAGACAGACACACACACGCGCGCGCTACACACAGACAGACACAGACAAAGATCCCCCGTAAAGCCTTAACAGACTGTAGGGGCAAGCGCTGCCAGCGAGCACCTAGAAAGGCAACCATGCTGCGTAAGGATGATTGGTTTGGTCGGAACCACGTCCTGTTGTTCTCTCTTTCTGAGTAGGTACCTGGTGCTCTTCTTTCGTATTCGTCACCCCAGCGGTGGCGCTTACAACACCACACCAGGCACAGTTACAACTTTACGGCTTAGTCGACCTAATGGGAGGCCAACCACCGGTCCGGATATTCGCCACTGACGTTGCCCGTGAGCGGGCCGCCGCGTTGGTAGCGCAGTGCGCTAACCACTGCGCCACCGCTCCCCGTGCAACGACACTCACACAAATACTCCCCCTCGTGATCTCTCAGCTAGCCGGGGTCGTGATTCTTATCCACGTGGATAGGCAGGCGATATGTCTCCGTCATATATCCGTCTGTACACATTACAAACCGTCTAACAATACTACAAAGCTGCAGTCCTGTATTCATTGCACATCCCACAGGTCCCACTGCATTGCAGCAGCATTGATGCAGAACAAGCAAAATCCCTGGGGCGGTTTCGAGCACGCGGGGTCTCATCGGCAGCTCCGGGCTTTCGCCTTTTGTACCGCAAGTGTTGGCCACATGCCGCTGTTGCACAGCTGCTGCGGCAACCGAGGTGCGGTGCGACTTTGATAGGGGGGGGTGGTGGGGGGAGCGACCGCTGATTAAATATGCAACGTGAGTGAGGAGCGGTGGCGCAGCGGTGAGCGCGCCGTGCTGTGAACCCGGCGGACGACCACGTGCAGAGGACTCGCGAGCGGGCACACACAAGACAAAGGTCCCCCGCATAGGCTTCAACGGACTGTTGGGGTAAAGTGCCGTTGGCGCGCAGCTATGAAAGACCGGCACCCGAAATCCGAGGGGGTGGACGGCCAGAGGGTGGTTGACCAGCAACAGCAGCAGCAGCACCACCACGCCCGGCTGCCTTTGTTTCCCCAGTGCTGATGTTTACACACAGCACCGGGTAATTATTTAATGTTAAATACACAGGTTGCATACGCGCCGCATTGAATTTGTGTAACAAATGTTCACTACTGACTTTCATCAACATTAACGCATGCACGATTTCTCTTTTGAAATGTATTTACGAACGAAGTCAAAATAATTGTTGATAATGATAATGGATGCAATATTTAATTCGAACAATAAACAATGCTTTAGTGCCAGTGTTAACATAAATTAAAATAACCCAATGATTGCCCCGGCTTTTGGGCCACCCTGTTCACAATTCTCGTCTCTATGAAGCTAAGCAGCTTCTAGCCTGGGTAGTGCCCGGATGGGTGTCCAGCTGGCCCACAAGGCATGGCTGCTAAAGGCGCCGTGGGCAGAGTGACAAAATAAATTTTACTATTTGATCTGCAACTCGGACCGACTTCACCAACACGCACTGACCAGCCTGGTGAAGTTCGGCCCACGCCTTGGGGGAAACGCGCGCTTTATTTTTTCATAAGTGTAAATTATTATTATTATTTACTCTTTGTTTCTTTCGGTGAAGTCACGTAGAAAGAAAATAAATTTAATAATAGAATACGACGTTTCGATTGCAACACAAGCAACCGTCATCAGGTAGAACTACGTTTGAGAGAGAGACATAACACAGACACGGAGACACACAGACAAACAAGCAGAGAGCGACAACACACAGAGAGAGAGACGCACAACATAGACACACAGAGGATTATTATTATTTTAAATTATTGTTAAATAACCGAGGGCCTTCAAAGTGTGAACCGACAACAAAAACCCGAGCCGTCCAGGTGAGCTCCGTCCCAGTTACTCGATTGGACGTTTCTGTTTGTTTGTTTTTTCACACGGCAACAGCAATCATCGTCACCCGCTGTCCATTGACGGGCTAGGTGCTGAATGTACCTCGTGTCACACAGGGGCAGCTGCCTGCTGGCAGCAGAGGGGGGAGGGGTCGCCCTTGCTCGTGTCGCAACGTAAAGCGCTCTCCCCTTTCAAACGCTCAGCAATGCATTATCGTGACTATACTACCACTGCCACACGAAATAATATCGCCAGAATAACATTATTATTAATAGACAGTAGTAGAGGGGTTGTTTTTTTTGTGCCGGAGAGTGAAACCCACAACATTTACAATTCGAGTACGACGTTTCGCCTGTGAATTACAAACCAGCGTCTTCAGGTGACAGCCAGATAATTATTAATGGTGTCGTAACCCCCCTCCCACGCGCACCGCACCCCCTTTGTATCCCCCGCCCCTCCGCCCCCCCGCGCTAATTGTAGGAGGGAGCGCGGAGTGCGGCCGCGAGCTCTGATGCGCAGGTGAGCGTTCGGCTCCAGGTGTGTTGCCGCAGTGACATTTCCCCTTCGATCCCCGCGTGCGTCCTCAGCTGTGCCGTGGGGGGGGGGGGGGGGGGGGGGCTGGGTGTGGGGGGTGTGGGGGTGTGGGGCTAGTAGAGATGCGTGTGTGTGTATGTGACTTTGTGTGTGCGTGTGTGTGTGTGAGCGGTAGTGTGGCGGTGAGCGCTACGCTGTGCTACGAACCTGGCGACCCGGGTTCGATTCCCGCTCACGGCCAACACCGGTGACGATTATCTGAACCGGTCCTGGGCCTTCCCTAGGTCGACTCAGCCTTAAATGAGTACCTGGTGCGGTGTGTAAACATCGTTACTAGGGAGACAAAGGCGGCCGGGCGTGGTGTTGGTCACCCATCCCCTCGTGTGCCGTGCCGGCCTTTATAGGTGCTACTCGCTAACAGCACTTGCCCCAACAGTCCATGAAGGATTTACGGGGATCTTTGTCTTTGTGGGGAGCGGTAGTGCAGCGGCTATCGCACTGCGCTGGGAATCCTGCGACCTCCCCCCTCCCACCGGAAAATCGATTTACGTCCGAGGGCGTTGCGGCTAACGAATATCCGAATACGTTCGCGGGCCCTCCCCTAGATCGACTCGGCCTTAAATCGGTAGCAGGTGCCGCGCGTCTTAAACATCGGCAGCACTCGGGGTGACGAAGGCGGTCGTGTGTGGCGCTGACCACACACACACCTCCACTCCAGCCCGTTCCGGCCTTTTATAGATAGATGTTCTAGATAGATTCATTATTGATAGATTCATTATCGATAGATGTTCTAGATATATTCATTATAGATAGATGTTCTAGATATATTCATTATAGATAGATGTTCTAGATAGATTCATTATCGATAGATGTTCTAGATAGATTCATTATCGATAGATGTTATAGATTCATTATCGATAGATGTTCTAAATATATTCATTATCGATAGATGTTCTAGATATATTCATTATCGATAGATGTTCTAGATATATTCATTATCGATAGATGTTCTAGGTAGATTCATTATCGATAGATGTTCTAGATAGATGCATTATCGATAGATGCATTATTGATAGATGCATTATCGATAGATGTTCGCGATCAGCACGTGTGTGGATTTGTCTCCGGGTCTTCCACTCCAGGTGTTCCCCCCCCCCTAACCCCGCACATATTTAGAATCGACATCACACACGTTTACAGAGAATGTGGCTGCCCTAAGTGCCCACGTGTTGATAAGCCGTTGAGCTATCACTTGTGATGGCCAGGTCGCTTCTGAAAAAAAAATATATATAGAGCTCAATGGGCCTTAAGTGGTTACATTAAAATAAAGTAAACTAATACAAAATAAAACTTGCCCCAACAATCTGGTGAAGGCTATAGGAGGAGAGAGGAAGGATTGGGGGGGGGAGTCTGTCTTTGTATCTGTAAGCTGGTTCTGTGTGTCGGTGGCACGGATGGTGGAGCCTAAGGCTCACAGCAGGGGGAACTCATCGGAATATGTATCTACACTCGATGAATCCCAAGAGCTATGCAGCTCTTTTTTAACAGACACACGTCCAGAAACCCCACGCGATAAACCCAGGGCAACGTTGCCCGAGGTTCGGGGCTCACTCAGGCTGTCGGCTCTTCCCCCCTCCTCTCCTTTACACCCTCCTCGCCTCTCCACCCCCTCCCCTCCACCCCCTCCCCTCCACCCCCCCCTCCACCTCCCCCCCTCTACCCGGATCCTGATTAATGCTGTCATTAGTGTCGAGGCCACTTTGACGGGAGCCGGGGGGGGGGGGGGGGGGGGTTGCCCTCCTTACCCCACCCACCCCACCCTCCACCCACCACGTTATCAAGGAGCAGTTGAAGTAATAGCGATGTGGGTATCATCATCATCACCACCATCAGTGCTCATTTCTGCCGGAACCGTCGAGAAGAAACGCTGTCCGTTCGGGATTCGTTTTTTTTACGTTTGGCAACGCCACAAATCCATCTCGCCTCGCTGCGTCCGCGCCATGTAAACCCACACACAGGATTCTACACAATAGAGGTGACCAGCAATATAAGATTATTACTATCATCATCATCATCGTTAGTTACAGGGGTGGTTTGCACTGAAGTGGTAGTGCCTTACGCCGATAAGCCCTTACTCCAAGTCTGCTCTGTAATTGCCTTTCGGGAAAAAACATCGAGCGAGACGTTAGAATCCCTGCGCGTCTTGAGCCAATCAAGTCTTGAGATTTGGTGAAGCCGTGTAAAGAAAGGGCATTATTGTTATATATAACGATTCCTCCTTATTTCTGACCTCTCTCTCATCATCAGCGCCATGCATCTGCCCTTCACCTATTGTCCACACCGTATCGAGAGACACGGATCCACCTCCTATTGAATTCGCTCTCGCACTCTGATGATGCCTTCTTGTGATGGTGGTGGGTGGGTGGGGAGGTTTGTGGGCGGTCTGTGGCCGTGGGGACGGTCTGAGGGTGGGGGGGGGGGGTCACAATGCCCTCTATAAACCATCACGCCAACTCCGAACATTGCCACAGCAGCAGCAGCAGCCACGGAACAAAGACGACTATACCCGTGTCACGTGGCGCTTTCAGGTACGTCTCTGCGGTCGCCTGGAACGCCTCTTCCTCCCGATATTAGGGAGTCACTGGCAGCCCCAGCGCTTATACATCATCCACGTTGAGAGCCCAATTCCGTTTAGGACTGCTTGTAAATGTCGTGGCTTTCTTTGTTCTCCAACAACGCCGGTGTTGCTGTACTAGTGACGAATTGGCCACGATCTGTTGACGTGACACAACCTTGCTGATTGCTTGTGTCGGGTGGTGGCGGGTTTAACGACACATTTATATGTTTACGCGATTTAACACAAAACACCTCATATGTGTTTAGTACGCTGTCCCCCCCCCCCCCCCCCCCCGCCGAACCTCCAATTAGCACGGCCGGCTACGTACGGCGCGAAAGAAGTTTAACCAACGAAGACAAAGATCCCCCGTATAGCCTTAACAGACTGTTGGGGGCAAGTACTGCTAGCGAGCAATTCGACACGCACACACACACACACCGCAAAACAAAGATCCCCCATATAACCTTATCAGGCTGTAGGGGCAAGTGCTGTTAGCGAGCACCTTATGAAGGCCGGAACGGTACACGAGGGGGTGGGTGGCCAGCACCACGCCCGACCGCCTTTGCCTCCCTAGTGGCGATATTTACACACCACACCAGGTAATCATTTGAGGCTGAGTCGACCTAGGGGAGGCCCAGGACTGGTTCAGATAATCGCCACTGGTGTTGGCCGTGAGCGGGAATCGAACCCGGGTCGCCAGGTTCATAGCGCAGCGCGCTAACCGCTACACTACCGCTCCTCACAACACACACACCACACACCTCACACACACACCACACACACCTCACAGACACACCACACACACACCACACACACTCACCACACACACCCCACAGACCAAACACATACCACACACACACACACCACATACATCGCACACACCACACACATACACCACACACATACACCACACACACCACACACACACCACACACACACCACACACACCACACACACACACCACACACACACACCACACACACATACACACACCACACACACGAGAAGAGCCGGGGCAGGTGCTAGGGGAGGAAACGAGACACCATCGGTCGTCATCGGTACCCTCTTTACTCAGCACCGCGGTAGGGGGGGGGGGCTCTCACCGCCACACGGGCACCGCCCCGCGATTAAACACAGGTGGCATTAGAGGAGTGGGTCAACAACAACAACAACAAAGAACCCCGCCACAGGTGCCTTTCAAATGGCCCGGAGCCGTAGCAATTGCCCGACAGCAAAGGGAACCGTGGGAAAGCGGCGATCGGGCTGTTGGCAGCCCGATCGCCGCGGGGATTCCGCGGTCGAGAAATAAAAACACCGGGGCAGCCTCAGCAGCCTCAGCAGCCTCAGCAGCCTCAGCAGCCTCAGCAGCCTCAGCAGCCTCAGCAGCCTCAGCAGCCTCAGCAGCCTCAGCAGCCTCAGCAGCCTCAGCAGCCTCAGCAGCCTCAGCAGCCTCAGCAGCCTCAGCAGCCTCAGCAGCCTCAGCAGCCTCAGCAGCCTCAGCAGCCTCAGCAGCCTCAGCAGCCTCAGCAGCCTCAGCAGCCTCAGCAGCCTCAGCAGCCTCAGCAGCCTCAGCAGCCTCAGCAGCCTCAGCAGCCTCAGCAGCCTCAGCAGCCTCAGCAGCCTCCGTCGTCTTGCCGTTGGCCACACGCGCGCGCTTCGTGGTGGATTGCGCGAGGCCACCGTCCCGGCTTGCCCAGATGATGGCATTGCAGCGACGCAGACTTTTGGTGTGTCAAGCGCTGTTCGCGAGCAGCACCTCTAGTGAAAGCCGGAACGGCACACGAAGGGGGTGGGTAAGGCCAGCACCACGCCCGGCCGCCTTTGCCTCCCCGGCGACGATGTTTACACACCGCACGCCAGGTACTCGGTTTGAGGCTGAGTCGACCTAGGGGAGGAACAGGACCGGTTCAGATAATCGTCATCGCCGGAACCGTCGAGAAGAAACGCTGTCCGTTCGGGATTCCTTTTTTTGCGTTTGGCAACACCACAAATCCATCTCGCCTCGCTGCGTCCACGCCATGTAAACCCACACACAGGATTCTACGCAATAGAGGTTACCAACAATATAGGATTATAACCATCATCATCATCGTTAGTTACAGGGGTGCTTTGCACTGAAGTGGTAGTGCCTTACGCCGATAAGCCCTTACTCCGAGCGAGACATTAGAATCCCTGCGCGGCTTGAGCCAATCAAGTCTTGAGATTTGGTGAAACCGTGCTGTGTAAAGAAAGGGCATCATTATATAACGATTCCTCCTTATTTCTGACCTCTCATCATCGGCGCCATCCATTTGCCCTTCACCTATTATCCACACCGCATCGAGAGACACGGATCCACCTCCTATTGAATTCGCTCTCGCACTCTGATGATGCCTTCTTGTGATGGTGGTGGGGGGTGGGTGGTGGAGGTACGTGGGCGGCCAGTGACCATGGGGACGATAGGGTTGGCAATTGTCCGATGGCAAGAAAATCGTTTACACACCGCACGCCAGGTACTCGGTTTGAGGCTGAGTCGATCTAGGGGAGGAACAGGGCCTGTTCAGATAATCGTCACTCTCGAGATCTCGGCAGTCCGAACGGTGAAAGAGAAACGTCTCGGGGGGCTATGGGAGTGCCAACACTTTACCCCCACGACGCGTGTGACCTTACTGCTTTGTACCCGTCTACACCAGCGGTGTCTGAATGGACGACTTGCACGGAACACATTTTTTGTTCGCGTGAATATCGCCCTATGATTACTCCCCTAAGGTCGCAAATAATTATCATGCTCCCCCGCCCCCCCCGCCCCCCCCACCCTAAAGTTATCCCAATCGAGCAGTTGCTGTCACGTCACGAGACGTCGGGAACCGTTCTGATCTCTTGTCTCTCTCAGAGCAGCGCAAACTCTTCACGTTGGGAGAGAGCGGCACGCGGACGCGAATATCGCAGAACTACTGCCGAGATCCCCTTAAAATCGCCTCCAATCCCCCACAGCAGGGGGCAGCACTTTCCCATCGCGCCGCGCCGTTTGTCGCGCGACGCAGGTGGAAGACTTTTCTCAGAGCCGGAATTTAAGCCACGTTGAGAGCAGCAATCAAAAGGAATGTTCCGGGGTTTATTGTTCATCATTGTACTTATTTGCGTGTGGTCGTTTCGTTGCTGGGTTGTGAGCGTCAACTTGATTGAAAATGCAATTCTTTCACAAGGCGCATGTGTCGCATCGTCGTCCTTCTCCCCCCACCCCCGCACCTCCGATTAGCACGGTTGGCTACGTGCGGTGCGAAAGAAGTTCAACGTGCATACTGTGTACAACTTCACTGCGCTCGAGAACGTGGTTTTTCAGCGCGCGCGGCTGAAAGCTGGATGTCAACCCAGGTTTCTCAGCGGTGACAACTAGTTGTAAAAAAAAAATACGATAACAAGTCCGATTTATAATGCGTACAAAATCCGTGCAGCGAGTCGCGAACACGAGCCGGCTATCGCTCTGACCTCTGAACCACCCCAGCCACCTCGACTACGGTTATATAAATTATTATTGTTTTCTCATAAACAAAGCTTCAAATTTCACGTCAGACGGCACGAGACGCAGAGCCGACGTGTGCATCTGTAAGATAGAGGATATTTCCGTCTCTTTGGATTGCGACTATACCTTGCACCTTATCAGCATCATATTCATCATTCTTCCATTTCTTTTGACTCTACTTACAGGAGACCCAGAGCCATCAATCAGAGTGGCGACACCGTGGCCATGAAACATTCAGGCCATGATATTTGCTCTTTCTCTCTCTTTCTCTCTCCCTCCCTCCACAAAGCGCAAGGACGAGGGCCACGTGGACATTCTTAAACTTTGCCCCTCCGTAAAGATTATCGGGGAGGAGAGGCGCTATTGCCAGGATTGAGAAATATATTTTCCATGGTATTTATTGAAAGTAAATAATTGTCATCTCCGCCCTCCTTAACACGCAGCAGCAGCAGCCTCTCGCTGTAAATCCGTGCCCTTTAAAGGTCGGCCAAACATGGCAATTAATAATATTTACGGTTTTGTTAATATTAGGGGCGGGGGAGGGGGGTAGAAATTGATGGTCGGAATATTAAAGAAATTTACGGCCGCGGTTTTGAATTGTCGTGTTTAGAGATGGGGCGCGGCGTTACCGTCTGTAATGGTGCGCGTCTTTGGAGCGGATTTTCCGTCCAAGATTTCCCCGTAAAAAAAAAAACGATCCATAAAATTCAGAGAGCGCCTGTAAGTGATGTTTATATTTCTCCTACACCGCGACGGCAGAGAGGAAAACGCTTCTCTGAAAATACTGCAGGTGAGAAATTGAGTGAAAGGTAAATGTTTCGACCGTTTAATTTATCAGAACAAGAAAAGAAAATCGACACCGCAATTTTACGCATCTACCGCGTATGGCTGATGTTGATGGTTGAGAGCAACTGCTGCTGCTGCTGCTGATGATGAAGAAGATGATCGTCTCCTCCTGCGTATGTGTGAATGGGGCTATCGAGTCGTCGTCGTCGTCAGCACATGTTGCCCGTGGTCTGTCTGTTCTGGGCGACCACACAGAGTCGCACACCTGAGATGTTTCGATGGCAAACAAATGTTGACGATAGACGGCAGACAACAAACTTGCGGCCGCGTTTCGACTGCAAGCATCTCAATTTTGAGCGTCAAAATTAATTGGTGTTCAGCGGCAGGCCAGGCACGTGGCCCAGAGGTCAAGGACGCTGGCTGAGCCGGCGCCGCTGAGAACCTGGGTTCGAATCCGGGTTTCAGCCGCAGCCTCTGATTAAAACCGGGTTCTCGAGTTGATCATCTCAGCCCGGTCACTAATATCAGGCCGCCCCCCCCCCCCAAAAAAAAAAGAGTCGTGTTTACATTTTCTAGTTAATTTGGCAATATTCCGGCTCCAATAATTAAAAAAAAATGTGATTGATATGCGAAGAACACTTTATGCAGAGCATATAACATGTCTTTTGAATCCCTCTAGCATGGCTAGAAGGCCCGCTGTAGTGGCCGAGGAAGTAGTTCTGAAAAGTCGTCTTCCTTTGGAATTCTCTGGCACAGGGAGGTGCACTTCCCAAACAGAAATGCCTCTGTCTCGTGATAACACGACACCGATAACACAATTTGAGACACCCGTATGCCTGGGGGAGAATCGAAATCATATTATTACTCACAACAACATCGCGTGGGAGAGAAAGGAGATGGGTGTTCGGATGAGTTGGCACAGGGGGCTTGGAGGAGAGGTCGGGAGATGGTGAGATGTGCGGAGTGTGGGGTCTAGCAACTGGTGTACAATGTGTGGTGCGCGGTGTCTGATGTGTAGCATGTAGTATGTGGTCTGTGGTGTGTAGTGTGTGGTGTGCTATGCGATGTGTAGTGTGGTGTTCAGTGTGCTATGTGTAGTGTGGTGTGCAGTGTGCTATGTGTAGTGTGGTGTTCAGTGTGCTATGTGTAGTGTGGTGTGTAGTGTGGTGTGCAGTGTGCTATGTGTAGTGTGGTGTGCTATGTGTAGTGTTGTGTGCAGTGTGCTATGTGTAGTGCAGTGTGCTATGTGTAGTGTGGTGTGCAGTGCGCTATGTGTAGTGTGGTGTGCAGTGTGCTATGTGTAGTGTGGTGTGTAGTGTGCTATGTGTAGTGTGGTGTGCAGTGTGCTATGTGTAGTGTGGTGTGCAGTGTGCTATGTGTAGTGTGGTGTGCAGTGTGCTATGTGTAGTGTGGTGTGCAGTGTGCGATGTGTAGTGTGGTGTGTAGTGTGGTGTGTAGTGTGGTGTGTAGTGTGCTATGTGTAGTGTGGTGTGTAGTGTGTAGTGTGGTGTGTAGTGTGGTGTGTAGTGTGGTGTGCAGTGTGCTATATGTAGTGTGGTTTGCAGTGTGCTATGTGTAGTGTGGTGTGCTATGTGTAGTGTTGTGTGCAGTGTGCTATGTGTAGTGTGGTGTGCAGTGTGCTATGTGTAGTGTGGTGTGCAGTGTGCTATGTGTAGTGTGGTGTGCAGTGTGCTATGTGTATTGTGGTGTACAGTGTGCTATGTGTAGTGTGGTGTGCAGTGTGCTATGTGTAGTGTGGTGTGCAGTGTGCTATGTGTAGTGTGGTGTGCAGTGTGCTATGTGTAGTGTGGTGTGCAGTGCGCTATGTGTAGTGTGGTGTGCAGTGCGCTATGTGTAGTGTGGTGTGCAGTGCGCTATGTGTAGTGTGGTGTGCAGTGTGCTATGTGTAGTGTGGTGTGCAGTGTGCTATGTGTAGTGTGGTGTGCAGTGTGCTATGTGTAGTGTGGTGTGTAGTGTGCTATGTGCAGTGTGGTGTGGAGTGTGCTATGTGTAGTGTGGTGTGCAGTGTGCTATGTGTAGTGTGGTGTGTAGTGTGCTATGTGTAGTGTGGTGTGCAGTGTGCTATGTGTAGTGTTGTGTAGTGTGCTATGTGTAGTGTGGTGTGTAGTGTGCTATGTGTAGTGTGGTGTGCAGTGTGCTATGTGTAGTGTGGTGTGCAGTGTGCTATGTGTAGTGTGGTGTGTAGTGTGCTATGTGTAGTGTGGTGTGCGGTGTGCTATGTGTAGTGTGGTGTGCGGTGTGCTATGTGTAGTGTGGTGTGCGGTGTGCTATGTGTAGTGTGGTTCGCGGTGTGCTATGTGTAGTGTGGTGCGCGGTGTGCTATGTGTAGTGTGGTGTGTAGTGCGCTATGTGTAGTGTGGTGTGTAGTGCGCTGTGTGTAGTGTGGTGTGCAGTGTGCTATGTGTAGTGTACTATGTGTAGTGTGCGATGTGTAGTGTGGTGTGCGGTGTGCTATGTGTAGTGTGGTGTGTAGTGTGCTATGTGTATTGTGGTGTGCAGTGTGCTATGTGTATTTTGGTGTGCAGTGTGCTACGTGTAGTGTGGTGTGCAGTGTGCTATGTGTAGTGTGGTGTGCAGTGTGCTATGTGTAGTGTGTTGTGTAGTGCGCTATGTGTAGTGTGTTGTGTAGTGCGCTATGTGTAGTGTGGTGTGCAGTGTGCTATGTGTAGTGTGGTGTGTAGTGCGCTATGTGTAGTGTGGTGTGCAGTGTGCTATGTGTAGTGTGGTGTGTAGTGCGCTATGTGTAGTGTGGTGTGCAGTGTGCTATGTGTAGTGTGGTGTGTAGTGCGCTATGTGTAGTGTGGTGTGCAGTGTGCTACGTGCAGTGTGGTGTGCGCTGTTTCAGTGCACAGAGCGCGTTGCGTGCTGTGCGGTAGTGGCGGTGTCTCTGCGCCTCTGCGCCGTTGTGCCTCGGGATTTGTTGCGGACCGCTGATCGGGGTCTTCCGATGCGTGGGGGGTTATCACGCGCGGGGGGATCATCGCTGGTAAAATCTCCCAACACCGGATCGAAACGAATCAATTTCTCCCATCACTCCGCGAATCTTAACGTTTGATTCGCGTTCAGACTCGCCGATGATTTCTCCATTCCAAGATTTCCACTCTGATTTGAAGTCATTACTACTTGCCTTTTTTCGTTGTTGTTGTTGTTGTTGTTGTTGCCGAAATCAGTTTATTTACTTGTGCGTGTGTGTGTGCCGAAACACGAATCTAGTTATATCTATGATTAATTTAGCTCGCTCGTCCGTGCAGAGTCTAGGCAGTAGCGGCAGCAAGCAAGCAGGCAGGAGCAATGCCGGATTAAGCGAGTGCGGGGCCTGTAGCACATGTGATAAAGGAGCCCTAAATAAATAAATAAAACCAATAAATATTAAAACACACAATTTTTTTGCTTGCATAGTAAAGTAATTGTATTTTTTTTCATTTGCTATACAGCCAGCTAATACGACAAATCGCTAACCATAAACACCCGGTTGTTCATAAAAGTTGAAGGCAGTATAGTACTATAGTAAAAGAGCAAGTGCAGAATCACCGAACCGGAATTGATAGCTTGAAAGCATTTAGCGCGGGGCCCTTGAAAGTGCGGTGCCCGTAGCACGTGCAGCTACTTTTGCTACTGGGATAATCCAGCACTGAGCAAGATCCTCCATCCTTTGCAGAATTGCGGTTGCTAAAGCGAGGCTTTAGCGGGCACGGTCTCCAGCAACGTGCCACATCAACGTGTCTTTTTGCTCCACAGCAGCTACAGTTCGGGTTGTCGCTTTGCTGCACCCTTGTTAAATAAAGGGGCCCAGTCGCAGGCTCGCTGCACGCACAGAGGCCCCGTGGCTGGGTCGGATCTTCGCGCCGTTAGTGCAGCAAAGTCTGCGACTGTTCCCCTATCCAAGAGAGGACCCTTCGTGATCTCTGCCGACGCGTCCCCTGGCGTGGCGCAACAAACACAACACAACAAACAGACACAACACAACACAACAAACAGGCACAACACAACACAGAGCACAACCCCAGGCAGACGAGAGCGAGGCGCCTGCCGCGGCCGCGTCTGCGTCGACGAGGACAGCGGCCGTGTGCACGGGGCGGCCTCGCGAGCCCCAGGATGAGACACCGGGGAGACGCGGGGTGGGGAGAGGTCTGGCCCGGAGGGTTTTGCCGCAACAACTGCCATGTCAAAGGCGCTTGTGCCAGGCTAGGTGCACTTTAAGGCCGCGTGAAATTTGAACGGCCGCTGGCAGCAGGTCACGGGACAGACCCAGGTGCCGTGGGTCGGCTGACTGAGATGATTGGCAGAAGCACCAGCTGTGCCCCCGACTGTGCCAACTTGCTGCGTTTTAGCCGCCCGGCGCTCCGCTCGTTGTTGTGAGCGTCGCTCCTCTGCCCTCCGTTGTTGCTGGAGCGCGACTGCCTCCAACTGCCCAGCAGCAGCAGCAGCAGCGTCCTTCACGAGCCTCCTCCTCCACAGAGACCGACCTTGACACCGCTGGTACCCGGTCGTCGGGAAGTCCACTCGGATCCACGTCCTCTTGCACCACGTCGCTCCGTCACCTCTCTAGCCCGTGCCACGCAACACACAAGCGCAGTGGGTGACCGCTCCGGAGGTCAAGGTGTGGTCGCTCACCCCGAAAATTAATCCCTCCCTGCCTCCTCGGGCACGCCACGTCCCAGCAATCACCTGCTCACTCAGCCTTACACGAGCACCCCTGTGCAGTGTGTGTTTAGGAAGCCACTTGGAGCTACGCACTTTTAAATCTCGATTGGAAAATTGATTCTCCTTTTCAAGTGCTTTTTGTGCGTTAGGTTATTGCCCTTTCTGGATTGGCTGTGTACGGCGTGAAAGAAGTTCAGCGTACACAAACATCGTCCACTGGGGAGCCAAAGGCGGCCGGGCGTGGTTGATGGACACACTACCCCTCTCCTCGTGTGTGGCCGTGCCAGCCTTCATAGGTGGTCGTGAACAGCACTTGTCCCAAAAGTACGTTAAGGCTATACGGGGGATCTTTGCTTTGTGTCTTAGATACCGCTGCGGTCGACCGGCGACCAATAAAATAGTTTTTTTTTTAACTCGGCACGCCACGTCCAGTATACCTCCCGACATAGCGGTGGGTGGGATACGACTGTTGACGTGACCACTCCAGTCGAGCGGTGACCCGGGGAACAAATTGGTTAGAAGTCAAGGTCCGAGTACGCCTGTCGCAGATCAGATCGTCGTCTGGCGTGCGCGTCGTGGCCTGGCCTTGTCTCCTCCGTCACTCGTCAAGCAATCGGCACGGCGAGCACGGTTGGCTGCGTACGGCGCGAAAGAAGTTCAACATGCGGTGTAGGTGGATAGAAGCAATCTCCGTGGCCCAACACGGCAAGCAGCGGGGTCAGGTGGGGGGGTCGCTTATTCTCCTCTGCTGCCCCCCATTGTCTGGAACTCACTCTCCCCACCAAAGACAAAGATCCCCCCGTATAGCCTCAACACACTGCTGGGGCGAGTGCTGTTAGCGAGTAGCACCTATGAAGGCCGGCACGGCGCACGAGGGGGTGGGGTGGCCAGCGACACGCCCGGCCGCCTTTGTCTCCCCCAGTGGTCGATGTTTACACATCGCACCGGCTACTCATTTTAGGAGGCTCCCGCCTCCTGAAAGAGGGTGTTGGGGGGAGAGTAGGGGGAGAGTGGGGGGGGGAGAGTGGGGGGGGGGAGTGGACCGACGAGACGCAAATTGTCACTCCCCTGGCCGTCACGTGGAATTGGCAGAGGCAGTTGTAGATTCTTTCCTCCTTGTCCTCTCGGGCGGGGGGCAGCTGCTGGTGGTGGTGGTGGTGGGGGCTTTGGGCCCAAATTAAAACGCCGCACTTCACTTGTCGCTCCCTCTGCCAGCGGCCCGGTCGATAGAGGGCCGGACATCCACGCATCCGGGACGAGTGGCCGGCAAGCCACGACCTACGAGTCAATCAGCCAGCCGGTCAGTCACTCGGCCGCCAGTCGGCTAGCGAGCCAAGCACGCACACAGCCAGCTGGG
The DNA here is from genome assembly GCF_048934315.1 of Petromyzon marinus. NCBI lineage: Eukaryota > Metazoa > Chordata > Hyperoartia > Petromyzontiformes > Petromyzontidae > Petromyzon > Petromyzon marinus. The sequence continues at coordinate 19,818,950 of NC_133671.1, forward strand.
CCAGCCACTCTCCCTGGGTGTTGCCACCGAACCCTCCAATAAGCCAATGGGCCGGTTACTCCACCTGACAATCGGTAAGGCGGGCGGGCGGGTTTTTAAAAATCCGTTAATCAATTGGCTTAGTCAGCCAGACATCCAACTAGTAAGTTCATAATCCGGTCAGCCAGTGAGGAATACAGACGAGACGCTCACTCAAGCCAGTCGTTAGTCAGCCATTCAGTCAGACAACCAGCTCGTAACGGAATCATCATCATCATCACGATCATTAGGTCATTTCTTTCTGCTTTCCTCTGCCGTGTGCCAATACGGCTCAAGAGCTCTTTCCCCTCTTGGGCGGTGCCGAAAAATACGTCGACGCGAAGCAGCCCCGGCCGCAAGGCCAGCCGGTCAACGCGTCGATCTCGAACGGCCGTCCGATTCACGACGCCACCCGCTGGCCCTGGGTGAGCACCCGAACCCTCGTCTGTTGTCGGTAGCATCGGCACGCCCGCCCGCTCGGGAACCACGCTACGGAGCGTCGTGGTGGTGATTCAGTTGTTGTTTTTTTTGTGTGCATTAACATCCTTTGGCTCCCTACACTCCACTCGTCCGGCGTGCGCTACGGGTAACAAGGTGTTTGGAAGGAGAAAGAAAAAACATTTAAAATAATAACCAGCAAAACCTGCATTCGTTACAGCACGAATCGCGAAATCGTCAATCCCGGCACGCGACAATTCGTCAATGCTTTTTTGCGTGTCGTATCGCGATTTTTTTTAATAACAACCCCCCCCCTCCCTCTTCCCTCTTTGTCGACGCATCTTCGTCGCGTGATCTCGATATTTCACGTGGAGGGAAGAAAGTGAGACGGACGATACCGGTGGGTTTTGTTGGTTTGTTTATTCTATAAAAAATATATATATTTTATTTTTTTACTGTAAAATATGCACAAGCCGAACGTTTCAAATCACCGTCGTTACTCCGAGTGGATACGGCAGCCGACGTTGGCGGAAGAAATATTTTTTAAAAAAGAGCTCATGAATATCAATGAGCTGTGCGACGCATTTTAAATACAGAAGGTTGACTGACGGTTCAATCAATGGAGCTGGGATTGGGAACGGAGGGTGGGGGCTGCGAGGGGTGTCAGATGGAGGGGGGGGGGAGACCTTCGCTGTCACCACCACTAACACCGCCACTGTTTTCATCATCACTACGACCATCATCATTGTCACCACGAACATCACCATCGACACTGTCTTCACCATCACCACCGCCACCACCATTGACAGTGTTACCACGAGCAGCAGCATCACCATCGTCACCGCCTCTACTATCACCACCATTTTCATTGCTACCACCAACATCATCATTACCACCACCACCAAAGACAAGACTCCCCCGTATAGCCTTAACAGACTGTTGGGGCAAGTGCTGTTCGCGAGCACCTATGAAGGCCGGCATAGCACACGAGGGGGGTAGGTGGCCAGCACCACGCCCGACCACCACCACCACAGCCACCACAGCCACCCCGACCAACATCATCACCACTCTCCTCCCAGCATGCCCTCTCCACCACCCACCCACCGCCACAACCGCTGGACGTGACCGGACACGCGAAATGGGCGAGCCCGCGTCACAAAGGGTTCACATGACGGAAGGGGGTCAGGAGGGTTCAAGAGAGGGGGGATGAAGGGGCGAAAAAGATTAAAGTGACAGAAATCGTTACGGCGCGAAGGAGAGAGGGGAGGTGACGGGCGGCGTTGCGGGCGCGGTGGAACCGGTTAAAATAGTGCAACCGGTGGAAGCGGTGAAGGTGGGTAAAGCCGTAGAAAGGATTCAGCTGCCGGACATTGGAGTTGGAGGCCTAAGTGCCGGTGGTGGGGGCGGGGGGAGGGTGACGGATACGGAATGGGTCAACCCACACCAGTTGAACCTGGAAAGGGTCAACCCACACCAGTTTCAACTGGAAAGGTTCAACCCACACCAGTTTAAACTGGAAAGGGTCAACCCACACCAGTTGAACCTGGAAAGGGTCAACCCACACCAGTTGAACCTGGAAAGGGTCAACCCACACCAGTTTCAACTGGAAAGGGTCAACCCACACCAGTTTAAACTGGAAAGGGTCAACCCACACCAGTTTCAACTGGAAAGGGTCAACCCACACCAGTTTAAACTGGAAAGGGTCAACCCACACCAGTTGAACCTGGAAAGGGTCAACCCACACCAGTTTAAACTGGAAAGGTTCAACCCACACCAGTTGAACCTGGAAAGGGTCAACCCGCACCAGTTTAAATTGGAAAGGGTCAACCTTGCGAAGAGCGGTGTTTTCCGCGCCCGAACAAAACACCCCGCACTTGTATTCATCAATCTCCTCTTCCCCCATCTCCTCCCGACCCGGAAGGTGTCCAAATGAACCGGCCCTGATGAGAGGCCAACGCAGCCTTTCCTCGCCGCAAGGGCCGATTCATCGCCTCGCATCGTCGATACCTGGGCAGGGGGGCAAGTGGTGGGGGGGGGGCAGAGAGGGGGGGGGGGGTGGCCGGGGGGGGCAAGGGGGGGGGCAGGTAGAGGGGGGGGGGTGGCCGCGTTGGGCAAGGGGGGGGGGGGGGCAGAGAGGGTGGCTCTCGCCTCGACGCGGTGGAGCTCTGTCCGAGCATCATCGCCAGGGTGAACAAACTCTAATCTAACTAGATTCGAAGCTTTTTGTCTTGGTGTGTGTCTCGCTCGGTGTGTCTTTGTGTGTGTCTCTCTCTGCATGTGTGTCTGCCTATGCTGTTCCCGTGTCTGTGTTTTATCAGTCATTCTTACCTGATGATGGTTGCTTGTGTTGCAACCGAAACGTCGTATTCTATTATTATTTTATTTTCTACGTGACTTTACCGAAATAACCAAAGAGTAGGAACTATAATCTATTATTTGTATTATTATTTTACCAGGTTAGGCCCCACTGAGCTTCTATAGATAGCTCTTTTTTTTCCCGAAGCGACCTGGCCAGCAAAAATGACAGCTCAACGAAGTGGCTGAACATCACGTGGAAATTTATAGCAGCGACCAAAATACTCTAAACGCGTGGTGACGTCGATTCTAAACGTGAAGGGGGAAAACCCGGAGGACCCGGAGACAAATCCACGCGACCACGGGGAGAGAGAGACACGCAAACTCCAAATATACAGCAGCAGCAGGCGTCAGGGTCGGGCTCTAACCCACGCCCTCCTGTATACCTGGCAAGGTAGTTAACATCTCCTAGCCACCGTGGTGATGATGATGAGAGAGAGAGGTGTCGGAGAGTCAAGCCACAACATTTACAATCTCAGATGGTAACACAACCAGTGTGTGCTCTACGCGTGACTAATTGGCACGTTCTGTTTCCATGACAAACCCTTACTAGTCGGCTGTGTCGGGTGGTGGCGGGTTTCACGACACAATATTTGTATATTTACGCGATCTAAACCTCTATTATCTCTCAATGTTACTTCTTTGCAGCGGAGGAGGCGATGCTTTGGTGAGTTTTCGCCCGGCGTGTACAATGTAGATATGCCCCCCACTACACACACACACACACCTTTGCGCGCCCCCCCCCCACTACTATACAGATCAATTTTTTCTCCGTTCCTTGTCGTCTATCCGAGTTTCTGATCCGCACGTCATCGCTGGAAATATGCAACGATCGATAACTCCACCGGGACTCTCTCGGCAGGCCACGTTACCCGCGATGACGCATCGATCAGAGAATGCGGACAACTGACAAAAGGGGAAACAATGAAATAACAGCTGGAGAGGTGCGCAAAGCAGCCAGGACAGAGGGGACGGGAGGGGGTGAGGGAGGGGAGGGAGGGAGCGGGGAGGGGAGAGAGGGAGGGGCAGAGAGGGGGGTAGAGAGAGAGGGAAGGGGTAAGGAGAGCAGAAAAAAAGAAGAAAAAAATATTTTGTTGGGTCTTTCATTTGAAAGGGGGGGGGGGGTTTACATAAAGCAAAGCATAAAAAAACAAAAAAACCGAAATGATGAACGGAGCAAAGTGCCGACTATACCGAGCATCTTCTTGTTTCCTCTGATCGAACAAAAAAGAGAGGGAGGGAGAAAAGGAAGGAGGGAGGGGGAAGGGAGGGAGGAACATGGTCAGCCACTGTGGGGGACGGGCATGGAGAGGTGATTGTACGACGTTTAACGCAGGTGCCACAGCCGATCCCTTTGTGAGCCAATTCCCATCCCTGATTTGCCTCCTATGTATTTACTGTAAAATAACAAAAATAAACAGCGTGTT